>NC_133228.1:9640000-9897500 GCF_040436345.1 Pagrus major
CTCTGTAGATTAAAAAGATCAGTTGGAGCCAGGTGCGAAATTCAAGATTTTTTCTGGCCGGCCGTTCTTTCTTTCCCAGATCAAAATGTTTTGTTAATCTTAGGGTTTCAGTGTTAGAGTGCCGCTGCAGTTTTGACCATTTCCAAGCTTTAACAAGTCAGTGCACAAACGTTCAGAGAAGTTTGCACTATCTTAAAAGAAAATGGTCATCAGGTTCAAATGGCTAAAACAAAGATTTAAATTTGATCATTTTCTTCTAGACTACCCTACTTATACATCATTTTAGCATTATAAGCTGTAAGGCATATTTTATTTTATTTTATTCTATTTGCCCGCTCAGCTCAATACTTCCTCTCCAGTTGAACATGTCTCTGAAGAAGAAAGGGAAAGGATGGAAGGGGAGGGAGCAGGAACCAGCACCAAACCAAATACAGGTACATTGGATTGGATGTTACTGTGTGACTATGAAGTAAATAAGACATAATACATCATTCATATGATCAGGTTAGACCACTTGTTTCATGTTATTTATTGTTGCATTACAAGTACTAGAATTAATGGCAGGTATGTTGCATAATACACCACATATGTATTTCCCTATGTCGAGGTTGGACTATTCATTATGGATTCAATGAATACAACAATAGTTGCTGCTTGTGTCAGACAGTCAAAGTGAGGTCTGTTGTATGCGTTTCGAACAAACAGATGCACAAATTAGCAGATTGTGTTTGTTTTTAATTAGCAATTTGATGATCGACAAACATTGCATCATTTCTAAGTTAGTTCATCAAATTGAGGGCAACTTCCAAACAGCAGATTCCTAGTTTAGTTTCCCGCCCTGCTGGGAGCTGAGATGGTTCAGTGCATGATAAGAGAACTAACAGTATGTTTCCTACCTTTCAGATCCTGTCAACAGCTCTGAGCTCTCTGAGAGACTGAATCCAAATACGTGACTGACGAACACACTGCCCTGTTCACAAGGATGTCATGTGGAACAACCAATAAAATGACAAGAAAACAAAATGCTTTGATTTGAAGTATTCACACCTCTACAGCTTAATTTAAACGACGGTCTAAGTACATTTCATTTGTGGTTGCTCAAATCATAAGTAAATACATTTAACTTATTTTTTACAAGTAAAAAAAACAAAAAAAAAACATCCTGTCTACTCAGAATAATCCAAAGCCTTTGTTACTGATGTTTTTATTGGTAACTTTTTCTTCTTAATATAGACATGATCAGACTTTATTTTACTTGTATATTTCTTTAATCTGTGATAGCAGCTTTTGTTGAAATCACAGCCAAGTATGTTATGTATAATAATAATCACATTAGGAAAAATATAGAATTGTCTATACTACAATAATTTACAGTGATTTATCTGTTTTTAGATGGTCTCTGTCTTCGTCCTCAGTTGGTGTTTGTTTTCTTTTGAGGATGGAGGTCTGTAGTCCTGTTTTCATGACTTTGTTTGTCCTGTATATACCAGTGTAAATTGTGTAAAAACATATAAAAGGAACTTAAATGTCAAAAGCTCATCTGCCTGTCACTGGTGCAGACTCAACTAAATGAATGACAACCATCCAGCGTTACTAATATTTTCTTTTGACCCTCCTTTGAAAGAAAAAACCCAAAACAAACTGCAATACAGTAATTGCACCCTAAGTTTAAATGAGACAGTCAACCTTACCGCAGTTCTGCTTTGTGTTCTGGTGCAGAATACAAGAGCGACTGCAGGCTAGAGGTTCACTCAGTTACCACTAATAAGCTTCAAATGTGTTGTCTATCTAATCAGACACATTGATTCAACTACTTGATTGATTGTGATGAGGAAAATGGAGCGTTGATACAGGAAGTACTCTCATGATCCGCAGCCCTGTTCTGTATGACCCTTATTTCAATAGACCAGAATTATACACACACTGTTCAGATCATTCAAAGAAAACATTAAAACATGTGGGGTAAAAAATACCATTAGCCTTTATTAATGCAAGAGCAACAGGCAATATGCAGAACAGTAATGAATGAAATGAGATTATTATAACCACAAGGATAACTTAGAAAATACAAATTAGAGGCCAAAACCCAATCACATAAATATCAGTGGTAATAAATAAATAAATTAATGACAATTTCGTCTTTAAACAGTAATACAGTATTTAAAACCCAAGAATGATTTTGTCCCTTCTTTATAGCTCCACAGTTTGGAGACTATTGATTTAATCTCAGTGATTTAAGAGAAAACTCTTTTTTTTTACTTCATCTGTTTGACTTTTTTTTAAATTATTATTATTAAAAAGCAAAAGAACAAGAGGAATGGGATGGTGCAGAATTATTCAGACATTCAATCTTTTCAGCATTTACAAAAAGTCAACAGAGAGGAAAAAAATATATTCTTTAAATTCTTGTAGCTATTCTAAAAATGTAAATTGTAAAAGTATATGTTTCTTAAACATATTTTGAATTAAACATGGTGCTGGTAGGCGTGGCTTGTCTAGACATACCCAAAAATAGCTCCATGACTATCAGGTCAATATACATGATCTTGGTCCCAGTGGATAGTTAAGAGCTCAGAGAATGTATCCTCATGTACATTTTTATCATCACCTATAACTTATTCTAGATCAGACAGTAGATAACACCATGATACGGATGATCCTATGCCACTGAAATCATTCAGCAGCTCCTTGACTACAACTGAACCAAAGTAGATAGAAATACCACAGAGCACATATATTTCACAAAGGTTTCAGTTTAGATAGAACCAGTCAAACTTGGATTCCTTAAAGTACCCAGTGTGTGTGAAATATTTATTTTATCCGCTTGAAAGGGAATCAGGCTTATACTGTATATAATACCACTAAACACCCGTTAGATGGCAGCAAAAGAGATGTATGAAATAGACTCTATTTGTGTGACTTCTGATGAAGACATGCCTCTAGAATCAAGAGGCATGTCTTCATCAGAAGTCACACAACACAGATATGTTGGGTTTTAGTGTGTTTCTACGTGTGTCTCCCATAGACTTCAATACAGCTGATACCACAGTCTGGCCCCAAAGCATGATTCAGTGACATAATGACCCTTCCTTCATTTTTAGGTTTGGAGTAAGAGTGGTAAAGGTGTGTCAGGAGAATGAGCCACACCGGAATCAACTCCTCCTAACTGCTCCCCCTAATATAAGAGGACCGGATATCCCTGTTTTCTTTCTGTTGCTCACTGGCACCTTTGGCATCATGGGACATGGGAGCTGACTACAGGCTGTCTGGGAAGGATCACCTTTACCTACTAAAGAAGCTTTTCAGGCTCCTGCTTCCTCCTCCTGTTGTCCTCACTGGTTGTTTGCTATCTGTCATATGGTCTGTGTAACCTACATGCTGATTTGTTATTATAGAGGTTCCATGGTGTAATGGTTAGCACTCTGGACTTTGAATCCAGTGATCCGAGTTCAAATCTCGGTGGAACCTACCTTAAGACAAGTGACACTTAATAAGGCATACAACAAAAAGCAGGGTTACAATGACAAAATAGGATGCTGGTACGCCAACATAATGAACTTAAAGGCCTATTAGAAGGCAGAAAGACTCAACATGGCACCAGTAGCTTTATCATCACATTGTAATGTACAGTTTAAATTCAAATTTATCTACCAGGAATGCCTACATGAATTTATGGCAAACCCAGCGCCTTGCTGGACATTCGGTTGTGGCAAAAGTTGAGCCATGATATATAATTTCTGTGTACTATAACATGATATATCATGACATATTTAATGTACTATATCATGACGTGACCTTTTTTCTGAAAAAAGCATTCAAAACACAGTTCAATTCTAAATTAACCTAATGTCTGGGCTCCTCAAGTGTTCCGCCAAAACAAGAACCAGTTCAGTTTGTGTTTGTCTTAGAAAGATGAATATATTGGTTGAAGCTGCATAAGTCAATTTCTGGCCCCTAGGGGGCAGAAGAACTCCAAAACAAAGTGACAAACATTCAGCTTCTGCTTGAAACATTGTTAATAAACCAAGCAGATAACACAGTTCTACAACAGAGAGCATTCCTTTAACACATTTGTTGTCGGTTTGAACACCAATCCATCAACCAACAAGCTTCAAATCAGGTTCCACCGATACTTGAACTCAGATCACTGGATTCACTGTCTTTTTGTGGTAACAAAAAATCCTGTTGTACTGGTCAGACCCTTTGTAAGGCAAAAAGATCCTAGAATTTGGAGATGCATGTTAATGCCAGGTATGAACAGGTCTTACATTTGTCCTGTTGTGAGGATCTTTGGTGTTGTAGAGGATCCTGGTGCTCGGGCTGTGACAAAGAGATGCCTCTTCGCTGGCCCTTTTGGTATGATGGGATGTGGAACTGACTAGAGCCTGTTTGTCTCTGTCGTGCCTGACCTGCGATACTCTCCAGAGGCCTGTATAAATGCTCCTGTTGTGCTGCCATGGGTGCAGCAGGGAGCACTCTTGCCTCCTGATAAAGCTCTTTAGATTTAGGCATGGCTGTGTCACTGATTGTATGCTGTATGTCTTATGTTGAGGTGATATCATGTTTCGCTCAGCATAGGTGTGGTTCCATGGTGTAATGGTTAGCACTCTGGACTTTGAATCCAGTGATCCAGTTCAAATCTTGGTGGAACCTGTTTCTGATCATGTGATGCATAGATGAGCTGGAAAGCAACAGCATAATACTGCAATAATGCAGCACTTGTGCTAGCAGGAGCAGTTTGATTGTGACATCATAGGGTAGGGTAGGGTAATGCATAACCTTAACAAAGTACAATGGCTGTTTTCTGCTGGTCTGTGTCACCACGTGTAGACTGTTGCTGTGTCCAAATTCAGGGGCTGCAGCCTTCAAGGACGCGGCCTTTGCGGCCCACGGAGGCCGGGTCCTTCGGAGAGACCTTGAAGGCCGCGTCCACCGTTGTTAAATGGGACGGTCTAGCCTTCGGAGTATTTCCTGGTTGCGTCACCAGGTGTTCATGCATTAAAGTCTGTTTTGGTTCAAATCTATCAAACATGTACATTTATTTGTGTGTGTACAATGTGTCAAATCTAAATTGAATTATCAACATTACAAAATAAACATTAACCCATTGGTGAATAACAACTATATTTACCATAGCATTACCAGCGTCACGTATTTTAACTGAAAGTTGAAATTTGGAGGTTTTATAGTCCCTTGAAGTTTAACATATCTGGCGTTGGATGTTCAAATGACTAAAAAACAAGTATAAACCCATTACTTAAATTTGAATGTCATGTCTGCGCCACTTGATGTCGCCATTTTCTCTTGCTTCCTCTTCTGTTTCGGGACTGAGCAGCGGTGCGCAAAGGATCTTGGGATATAGCAGGCCGCGAAGGATAGTAGCGGTGCGTCCTCCTAAACGAGGGTGGGGAAGGCTGCATTTGTGGGCTGCATTTGAAGGAGCCTTTGAATTTGGACAGCCTTCGCGCAGCGTTGTGACGTAATTGGCCTTCAAATGCGCCCTTCGAGGGCTGCAGCCCCTGAATTTGGACACAGCCTGTGTGTATGAGTCCGCCATTGGCTGCCTATTTCAGGCATTCTCTTCCCTTCCGATATCTGCATGTGACCATTTCCATAATCCCTGTTGCTAGAGGAAACACCAACAACCACCTCCAACTAGCAAACTACATGCTAACAAAACAACAACGAGCTAACAGCTGTTACCTTGTCTTTTCTGGGAGGTCGGCCATTTCAATGTCAGGGCACGTCTCGCCACCTCCAAATGTCCCTCCAAAACAAGTTACCCCAGACACTATTGTGCAAGGGCACTGTCACTGCATCCTAGGCTTTGTGATGTTCAAGATTATTGTGATTGGTTTAAAGGAACAGGCAACGAAAATTGCCAGAGTGTTTATTTTTCCCCATGTAGCAGAATCATAATGGGTGCTGCCAGGCCTCTTTGTAACGCCAGACTAGATAAGTCTGGCTATGTGAGAGTAGTTTCTGCTAATCCAGCAAATGCAATACACTTCAAGCGAACGTAGTAAGCCACACTGATGCAACAAACACAAGTTGGCAGTGCGAGAACTATTTCTTGACCCTTCTGTCTATAATTGAGGTTCCACTGAGATTTGAACTCCTATCACTGGATTCAAAATCCAGAGTGCTAACCATTATACCATGGAACCAGTACAAGTGTCACAAATACAAGGTGAGCTTTTTATAAAGAGGAATTGAAACCTGGCAGTGATCAATTAGATACATTTACTTTTAAATTAGGATATGGGGATTAAATACAATTTAACTTTTAATATAAACCCTTTACTCATTAATTAAATGTACCACATTTTAAAATACAGTGTCATTGCATCATTTAATTTGATACATTACAATCATTAGAGTATTCAATCGTTCTGGGTACATTTCAGTTGGGAGGAGTTTATATTTTAGCACCTTGCAGTTCAATTCACACCACTTTCATTGAAGAAGCATTTGGTTTGAGATAAGCGCACTGCATCTAACCTGTCAAACGCCACGCCCATCAGTGAGATCTGGGCTTGATTATCTTTGTCTTGTTTCTTTGTCTCTTGAACAAGAATTCAATAAAAATAATATGAAAAGAGAAAATGAGAATATAGAAGGTACTAAAAATACTTTTTGAAATATCAAACACTGTAAACAAATATGTAGCTACATAAATGTGATGCTTGTTTAAATATAGCGTATAGTGCTCAGCCAATAAAGTATTATAATCCTGAACTCTGTTCCCTATTGCTGGTCTGAAGTGTAATCAACATATCCATTTCATTTTGCCTATCTGAGCAGATTCAATAAGAAAATAAACAGAACATGGAGTTAGTGCACTGAGCAGCAACAAACTAGATTTTCTCTTCCATGTCACAAACAACCCCCGGCGTATGGGTTAGTTAAATTGTATGTGAGCTAATGCGTGATGCAGGTGTTTTCTACCTGGAAGTTATTGTAAATGTGGCAAGAAGCGGATTTTTTTAAAGTTAAGGGGGGGGAAAGAGAGTTAAACTAAGGAGGAAAGAACCTAACTTGGGACCAACAATGCCACCTGGGGACTTGCACCCCAGGATATGAAAACCAAAATAAACCAGGATGATGCAAAAAATATATATAAGGGCACAGGGTCAAGACTGATGAGGCAGAGACAGTAGATAAAGCAAATATTTTTATTTAATAAATATTGTGAAGAAATCAGGATTGAACCTAAAGAGAAAAACGGGAACTGCTGGAAAAAAAAAAAAGATTTCAAACAAGGTGAGTATAACAAAACATATTTAACAGACACAATCTAAAAAAGCTGGCTATAACAATACTAAAACTCTAATGACTAACGGAAAACTTAAATCAGTGGGCTGGGGCCTCAGTGGGAGGAAGGCTACTGGGGAAGTGCCCCTTCTCACTAGTCTGGGGCGCAACACTACAGAAACTACAAACAAAACATGCACTACAAGTGCCCCAGTGCCTACTTGCATGCAACAGGAGTGAGGTTCTCACCACGGTGCCTAGCCTCCCACCTGATGACACCCAGGCCGCACTGGAAAGCAAGAAAGAAACAAAAAGAAACTTCCTGAAACAAAGAACAAAAAGTTAACAAAACCAACAACCCAATTGATAATTACACAATATCTCAAAACATACACACTCAAAGTAAGGTGTCAAACAGAAATGTACTTAAAGTAAGCAAACTTAATAAATCTGGACCAAACGAGCAAATCAAAACCACAATAAATGAGCAAAATAGGCAACAATGGCCAAAATAAAGCAAAAGCACTCAATAAATCAGAAGAGTGCAAATAAGGCCAAAACAGATGAAACAGCTAGTCCAAGAGAAAAAGAAACAGGGGGAAAAAAGGCAAACCTAACAAAAACAAAGGCAAAGCAGAAGAGCAGCAGGTGAGCCACCTTCAGCAGGCAACCACCACCAGGGACCAGCAAGAGGCTGAACTGAGCCAGCTGAGGCTTGTTTATACTGCACCTGGGCAGGGGGAGGAGCTAAGGGAGGAGTCTTGCTGGACTGCCTGGGTTGCGTTCACAACCTTCATTGAGGTTCACTACATAAACAAACATTGTGATTCAGTCTATAGTCTTTGAATTTGGCTATATTAATATTATGTGATGTTAAATCAGCTTTGCACATAAATGGCCTGTAGAAATGTCCTTCAGAAGAATACTGTTTATATATATATATATATATATATATATATATATATATATATATATATATATATATATATATATATATATATGTATATGTATATATGTATATATGTATGTATGTATGTATGTATGTATGTATATATGTATGTATGTATATATATGTATATATACAGACACAACTATTTGTACTTGTACTAAATAACATTTGTAGCCTACTTTTGTCACTTCAGCTTATTTTTAGAAAAAAAAGAACATGGGTTTAAAAGTCTCAACTCTCAGACTCTCAACTTTTTAATGAAAGCAACATGAGAAGCATGTCGCTGAATCTGGACTCTGAATCCAGCGATCTGAGTTCAAATCTCGGTGGGACCTGGCCTGCTTTTGTGATAGTTCAAGTACAACAGTGTGATATGACTAATAGGAAGTTATGAGTGAATGTCGACAAGCACTAACTCTGCTATTAATGACTCTGGTTAAACATTTCAACTCCTTTTTTTTCTCACTGTCGGCTAAAGGAAGCCACATTTCCTCCGTAAGGAGTGTGTCTACTGCACGAAAATATGCGGCGTCATTAATGAGGTCATTAATTTGACTGATCACACTGTAATTAAATCAGGCAATTGTGCTGTCATCAATCAGGGTGGCCGAGCAGTCTAAGGTGCTGTGTTCAGGTCTCAGTCTCCCCTGGAGGTGTGGGTTCAAATCCCACTTCTTCTTGGGGTTAGCTCCATGTCTTCCACATACTTGTTCATCGTAGCAGTGAGCTTCTTCTGTTTGTGCCGATAGACTATTATCACCACTGAAAGACAAAATCAAGCAGACAAATGGAATTTCACAAATTAAAACAGGGAAATGGTCTGCTGGTTATGATTTGACCTGTGTGTGTTTTTGAGGCTGATGGTTGACCAAAATGGGTCAAATTACTCAACCCTCCTTTGTCTACTTACAAACAATAATGAAGGGTATCAGCAGAAGGACAAGCAGCATCAGAAAGAGCAGAACATATGAAGGACTGAGGGTCAGTGTTACTGTCTTGCCTCCATACACTATCTGTGAAAAAGCAGTGGACACATTATATTTAACAGGAATATTTGAATGAGTTTTACAGAGCAAAAATACATGTTTATCAGTTTGAAAATGTTAACTTTAAGTAACTATTGCATATTGCATACTAAATAATATATTTTTTAGAACTTTGAATTTTGGACATACTTGGGACTAAATCATACCGTTGTAACTATCATGACAACAACATATGCATTTTATTGCTCAACTGTCGAGCTTGGTGTAAAGTGACTGAGATATTTACCAATAACTTCTGAAATTTAGCATCGGGTGGCTTGCGAATCTCACAGGTGAAAGAGTCGGTCTTATTACTGGTTTCTAAGTTTTCCATGAAGCAGTTGTATTTTTTTTCATCCCGAACACCCTGTACTTTTATCTCTGTCATTTTCATGTTCAGTTTGTCTGCCTTTTTCTGAAATGAAAACAGAAATAAAATGGCTGACCATTGAAGTATTCATGCCTGATATATGTGTGTGCGTCCTAAAAGAAATATGTATTACCTGTATCGTGATGCGAACATCATCCCCTGTCCTTGCAGCTGTAAAGCTAATGAACTCAGGGTCTGGATAGTAGGTTATTGTTGGGGAGCAGGCCAAAGTTTCATTGGCTACTTTCAATGACACGTGGCTTATAAAAATCCCATTAGTTGGAGCTGCAGGTGTGTTGTAGATTAGATTCTGAAGAGAAGTTTAGAAACATTCTGTGTTAGATGCACAATATAATATCATCTGTGTATGACATAGCATGACATGGTGATGATGGTGACATAGTAAACTTTTGCATGTAAAGTCACGTGATGATATACAGAATAATACAAGGAAACAAAGTGACACTGGCTGATGTAAAATAACAACATACGCTAATATAATATCAGACATAAATGTGATGTCAAAGAAGATAAAAAGACACTAAATGATTTAATATGACAAACTGCAACATAACAAATGTGATCATCACAGTATGACATGAAATGTAAGAGAACAAAGTGTGACTTAGTATATGACATGCTTCTCTCTGCATGTGTTTATGTACTTAATGTAATAATGTATGACATAATACTTGAAAATAACATGGTTTACATTATATATACACTATACACGTTATGATACAATGTGACGTACTGTTATGCAGCATGATGTGATGTGACATGACATAATTAATGTAAGACAACAATACAGGGGGACATTGTACAAGTCTATAGACCCACCTGAGAGTTGTTGGATTTGGCAGGTCTGACCGTCTGTGGGGCGTGGTCGTGTACGACCCCTTCTACAAAGTCCAGGTGGGATCCGGTGATTGTGATCTCCCTCTTCCCACTACAGGACACAAAGTAGCAGCCAAGCAGTGAAGAGGAAATTAAATAAAGATTTGTAATTCCTTACCACAAAAGGCTAATATAATGGTAGAAACACATATGTGGGTAACACTTGTGGTATCATATATATCACATAAATGTTACCTTTGTAACATTTTTGAACATATCATGAACTCTGTCCCATGTTTGTACACATGATCAGTTCATCAACATCAACTCTTTAACATTTTTAAATGAATCATATCACATTTGTACCAATCACCAATCTGTAGCATTTTTAACAAATCATCACATCTGTTACACTTTTTGAACAAATTATTTTTCACATTTTTGTACAATATTTGAGTTTCACTGCAAACATCCGTTATCTCTTTCTTTGTCTGTAAATGTCTGTGAAGCCTGGCATTGCATGCTGTTCACCAGTGTACTGTAATCTGGGGTATATGTTGACACTGCACTCCTGAGTGAGTCTTGTAGATGTGCATCAGTAAGGCATGTTCTGTGTTTGTTCTTGATGAAGTTCATGTCAGAAAAGGCTGATTCACAGAGACAGGTTGAACCAAAAAGGCAGGTAACTCTCACAGCTGCTGTGCATACACCTTTGTACTTTTCTGTGTCCACAAGGCACCAACAGTTTGGTGCACCCTGATGGGCTTTGAGGTGGAGGTCATTTTGCAATGTTAGGATTTCAATCTCCACCTGTCCAGCATCCAAGTTACTAACATTGTTTCCTAGAATAAATTCTAACTTGAGAACTAAGTTCTCACTACCCTTTAGATAGCGTTTAGTGGTGACAGTATAATCAGTTATACTGATATAAACTATAGATCAGCAGTGTGTGATGTTCAGAAAATGAAGCCCTTTAACTTTGTTTTTTTTTTTGTTAACCAAAACATTATCTGCTGCCAGAAATGCGTAATGAGATCTTGAGAAACCATAATCCATTCAATTATTCTCGGAGAGAAGTTGATCCAGTTATGTCTTGTCCTCAGAAACCCTTTATCCATGAAAGTCTGTATATTTGTGTTGGGAATATAAAAATGCCTATAAATTCTGTCATACCTGATCCATGAGGTGTTTGGTACAAAGTCAGTGCAGGATGGTGATGACCGGTAGGTGACTATAGCGTTGCCATGGCAACTACCATCTGGGAGGACAACACACACTTTGACCACGCCTTTATTATCGGCACTGGGAATATGGAACGTCAGCCTCTGACCAGTGTTGCTCCACACAGGAGATCTGACCAGAGCACATCGGACGACAGCAAGAGAGAAAACCAGTCTCATCAGTCTCCAGTTAAAAAGACTTTTTTACGTTGGTAACTTGTCAAGAACATCATTATATAACCAATATAATCAACAATAATATGTAGAAAACCTGAAAGCTGCCCAAAGCAAAGGAGCAAAATATGCCTCAACATAAACATCAGTTTCACCATCTAACCAAATTGGTGTTTCATAAGCTTAACACATCTTAACACTGTAGAAATACACGGAAATGGGGAAGGCCTTTAAGATGTCAAACATCAAAACATTTGTGCAAAAAACTCTGCAAAATTCTTAATGACTCTGAAGCAAACCTAGGAGGTCGAATCATTCAAACATTACTGAGAAGATCATGAATTAGCTTAAATTGCTTAATCGCTAAAGCAGAACACTCAACTTTAGTTTCATGCTGACATGTCTGTTTGAGCAACACTGCAGATGAGCAATAGGTGTTTTCCAAAGCTAATTCTTGTGATACCAGTGAAGCGAAGGTGTGTGCACAGAGCCCAAAGGACAACAGCCACCCCAGCCACTGTTTGTTCACCTGGCTGTCATCTGGCCAAAGATACAGAAGTATCCACTGCCATACCACCAGACTACAGAGGAGCTTCTTTCCTCAGGCTGTGAGACTCCTCAGTTCATCTTCCTCACTCTGCTCTTATCAAATACTTTAATCTTTTGTTTTTCTTTCACCTATGTAGCCCAGAGGGGTCTTAAACTCAGCTTTGTTTTACAACCCTGGAGTCTTAAAATAACATTTAAATGAACCTTAACTTAATTAACTAAAAACTGGGCATCTGACAAATCAGCTGCTGCCCCATTAACAATGAATCTGTGTCTCTGATTTGCTATAAAACCAAACTGATGTTTACAATCTGGATTTGCAAGCATGTGTTTACCACATTTCAGTGGAAAGTACTTCTAAAAAAAATCTTCCTGGTGAACTGAGTGAACTGAATTACAGAATATGTCAATTTGTAATATGGGTGGCATTTCCCTATAATAATTGCCATCCTTGAAATGTTATCTATAGTGTAAGCATAATCTTAGATCATAAAACTGACTCACTCTTGTGGAGTGCAGTCCATGTCTGCCTGGATCCTCACTCTGGTCACATCATGAAGGTTAAGACCTGACAACACTGCGTGGTTTTTGCCGTAGAAAGTTATGACATTGGGAATGATGGAGGAGATCTCTGGTCTCTGACAGTAAAACACACACAGAGATGATCATTTTCAATGTATTATCTTTAACTGATGATTTAATCTCTAATGAATGTGAATGAGGTGAGCATCAGAGGAAGAATGTGTGAGAATTGAAGTTCAGACTCACAGAGATGTCCATTCCTGAATCCATCTTTTGGCAAAGATTGTCCTGCAAGCAGAGATGAAGGGAAGAAATGTATCAGGTTTACATGCCAGTCACTATAAAGGTACCATATAATGGCTGAAACTCAAGTTTTTTCCACTGTTTTTCCCAGGAGCTGTTTCAGCTAATGTTAGCTTACTAGGTCACTAGGTTGATATCATTAGCTATCAAGACAAAACATGTTGTGGTGTTGCTGGAGGCCATTTCTTTTAGTAACGTTTGATGGGAACTAGCTGTTTCATCTTGTTTCGCCTGTGTTCTAAGCTAGGCTAAATCCAGGCTGGGTTAGGCTAGCCTGAGTAATAAGTGGATTTCCCAAAATGTATGACTATTTCTTTAACAAATAGATTAAAACATCTTAATTTAATTACATAAAGAGCTAGATATAATAAATGTATTTATAATGAAAATTAACAGATAAAGTAAATCCTTGTTTGGTATTATTGAGAAGGTAATAAATTCTACAATGAAAACTGTAGCAGTCTATACAACGTCCAAAAAAGATGTATAAAAATCTTTCATTCTGGCGTCTTTTAGACGTCTTGGATGTCCATAAATGACGTCTAAAAGACATCATCTAGACCACTTTTTGCTCACTGGGAAAGCAGGCTTCACTGTATTTGCTAGTTGTTTCCAGTTGCTAACATAAATTACACATGTCCTGGTAAAATAACTTGTTGATCAGTCTTCAGTTTCATAAATATCTCAAAATGAACACATTACTGATGCAATGTTGTTCAACAGCACTTGCAAAAACTAGCGTGCTACTACAACTTGTATGAAGTCTGTGAAAAAAGTTAGATAAACACATAAAAGCATGCATAATTACATTCCTCTCTCCTTGATTTGCCCAAGAACAGTGGTTTACGCTCCAGCCACATCCAGCCTCAATACACTGTCGACACCTGATGGGAAAACAAATGTTATCACCTACTGGATTGTTATTGTTAGTATTGATAGTGTACGTACATTCAGATGATAAAACACGACCACTGCCAACTGTTTCAAATGTATGAGGCTAAGTGGTGTGATGAGGGATGGAAGGGGAGGGGTAACCTGACCTGAGGTTCTGTTATAGTGTTTTCTCTCTCTTTCTTAGCTAGAATTTATCCTGAAGTGGGTTCTTTCTGTTACCTGATAATGTTATAAGTGATACATTTGACTGATTATGTATTTTAGCATTTTTCAACTTTTTCAGCTCTGTCTGTCTATCTATAGACTCTGACTTACAGGACAGAGGTTGGCGGTCCAATGATGTCAGCACAGTTGGACATCTTCAGTTGTTCAGTCAAATATGTCTTCCCAAGTCTAATCCTAACTGTGACATGCATACCTGTTAAGGGGAAATAATACAGCGAATGTTGGAGTCTTGGTCATAATATTCAGCAATACACATAATTTTATGCAATGTAACAATATAAAACATGAGACAAGACTGATCTCTCAACTGGTAGAGATTTGTGTGACAGTCTGAGGGTCAGTTTTTTAATTCACTGAATTACTGTTTACCAAAAGTCACTGACCTTCAGCAGGAAGTGCGCTGTTTGTAAGGATGCAGTTGCATTGTGGGAACTGTGGCGGAGGGCTGTCCCTGCTACAAAGCTCACTGGAACTCGCAGAGAACTGACAAGCAAAGTTAGCCAGCGCCTCAGAGCCCACGGTCACGTGTGTCTGGATTGTTAGTTTGATCTGAGAAAGAAGGGATGTGAGTGTTTAAAGGAGAAATAGGTGACAGTCACAACTGAGTGAAGTTTAAAGCTTGGACATGCTCTACTGGTTACCTGTCCAGTGTTGTCCTTTACAACTCTGTGGGAAACCATTTTCTGTTGAGAGTCATCAGGAATGGACAACCAGTCTGAGTCTTGGCAGTCATCTTCAAATGTGCAACTAGGAAGAGAAAATGATGTTTTAAGTTTAGGTTTGTACTTGTTGTTTATACTTGCTGGACGGTGTCACCTGCACATGTTGTTTCCCTGACCTGCTTTTAGAGCCGCACCAGACACAGTATGGATCCTGTGCAGACCAACAGTCCTGCACATTTGTGTATGTGCTGCAGTTTGACACAGCTACACGCTTAATCTGGAACAAAACACAAACAATCAACTACACTTTAAAATATGGCTTCCATAAAACATTGTAAATCTTCATGTGTGTTTATACAGGTGTAATGCACCTACCTGGTTTTGAAATGGCACGTACACATGTTTAAGATCCACTGGATCCAGATGCATTTTGGGAAGCACTTTGCGATCGTCATCGGCCCTGTAGAGCACTCTGGGACAGGCGGTGTGATAGTTCCTGTCTACAGCAAGCTGACAACAAGAATGTAGCTTTGTTATGATTCTGAGAGACTGAGCTGCTCTGTTGTGTTTTTAGATGCAAGGCAAAGCTGAACTGGAAAGAATGGACTATCAGAATATGAGCACAAATGCCCCACTGAGGGTATTTTGGAAGATCACTAGTGTACTTAAAAACAATGAGCTTCAGCCTATTTAATGAAGCCATAGAAGCACTCCTGAAATGGTTTCTGTCTAAGAGTGCATTATACTGCTAATGAAAAGTCAAATCAACACATCAGTCTACCACAACCACTTGCAGTGGAAACTTACAAACAGGATGTAAACTTTACAACATCAGTTCTAGGAAACAGTTAAGTTTTCTGTCTCATGTGATGACTCTGTAAGATTGTGTATGTCTGTGGTTTTACCTCTTTAAAACCACCAACTAGCCCCAACCAGTGTTCAAGTCATGTGAAAAGTACTGCTAAAATCTTTTGACTTTTGACTCTCTCTCTCTCTCTCTCTCTCTCTCTATATATATATATATATATATATATATGTGTGTGTGTGTGTGTGTGTGTTTGTGTGTGTATGTATGTATATGTATATATATGTATGTTTATATACATATATAAAATAATTTATTAAGATGTAAAAGTTGAAATTTTTATCTAAGTGATGGAAGTAGGAATAGTGATGATGTGATGGAGGGTAGTAAATTAGGAAATAAATAGTTGAAGTCAGTCAACTTTTGCCTGTTGGACATTTTTCTGCAGACTCTGAGGAGCTTTAATGACTTTCAGACTGAAATAATCAGCTCTTACAAATGAGTTTATTTCAGTAGCATTTTCTCCAGGAACAGATATTTTGCATATCACTTTCTACACACACCTTTATGAGCTGCCCGTCTCCCGTCCCAATGAAGAAAATCATCCAGGCCTTCTGTCTCACTGCCAGCACAGAGGTCATGTAGTTCTGCCTGAAGAGCACCTTCTTCAGCTTCAGTGTCTTCGGCTGAGGAACACAAACACAGTAATCATGACAGTTCGATCCAAAAATAAAATCTATGGAAATTCTGCAGAACCTTCAGGTTGGAAACAAGCAGTTTTGAAACCATTTTTGACAGCTCTTCATATTAAAGGTCACATATCTGGTATTCCAAAAGCTTAACTGGATGTGTGTTACTGTATTATGTTATTAAGTACACACCTAGTCATGACTAATTATAATGAATATCTTGTGCTTTGGATAAAAATTTTCTGACTTAGGCTACAAAACCTGGCGTGCATCTGTTAAAGAATGGAGGGCATGAATTGACTTTTCTGAATCCCAAAT
Organism: Pagrus major; assembly: GCF_040436345.1. NCBI lineage: Eukaryota > Metazoa > Chordata > Actinopteri > Spariformes > Sparidae > Pagrus > Pagrus major. The sequence goes on from NC_133228.1 coordinate 9,656,797, forward strand.
CAACTTGGAAATGTGTGCACTTGGATCAGCCTCATATCTCGCCTCTCTACTTCCACATTCATCCATAAATGGTCAATGCAAAGCGCCTTATGAATGTTAATGCATGGAAATGTGTTTTTTACAGTGAAACATGGCCACAAACGAGAGGAAGACAAAGAAAATGTTAGTTTGTTGTTTTTGTTCTGGCCCAGAAAACTAAAGGCAGGTGCTTCACACCGGCAGAAATGATCGCGTTAATCAGTGGTGTACACTGGGATATCATTTAAAAATGGAAATTTGATGTATGAGTATTTTTTATTTATTGAAGTTGAGTTCTGGTGAACTTGGCCTGCATTGTGATAAGTGCTCATAATGAGGACAGAGTGTGATGATTGTGCGAGAGCTGTCACTGACTTTATTTCCAAGCTTGGATCATTTATTTAATCCACAGGTGCAGGTGGTGAAGATTTTAAAATGCATGTTGCTGTGAGGAGGAAAGAATCAGGAGGAGCAGACTCTGGAGGAGGACTGATTCTCATTGATCAGCCCAGCGCAGCTACTGGCAGGCTTTCTTTCTACATGGAGTTCGCCTTTAATAGAGATCAGTAATCAATAAAAATGATGGCAACAACTCTGTTTGACTGCACATGAGCAAAATGCTCTCTGTGTGCGTCATGTGATGCGAGGAACTCAGTCCGCTGATCGGGCAGGACAGGTCACAAAACTATCATAATGGTAATAATTCCACCTCTCACTTTAGTGATTTGCTTTTTATTTTGTAAAGAAGTCAACAAAATGAAGTTTCTTCATTAACTTAGACACTTTCTAAATGTTTGGAAACAAACCTTTGTTAACAAATGTCACTTGATCTAATAGTATAATACTTACACTTTTCTTTTCTTTACCAGAAATACGTTAATCAAGCTTTCTCTACTTTTTATTGTTCTAGTCCTATTATACAGACTGTTACATCTTTGATCACTTGCTAGAACTTCAAGATTAAAACTACATCAGGACCCACCTGTGTACACTCTTGCTTGGTGCAGAACGGATCTTTATCTGTGCCTCCGGTGAGATCAGGACTGATGTCAAACAGCACCAGCTCTGTGTTGGTTCGTCCTCCGTCCACACTGAACACGCCGCTCCAGAGAACCGGCGGACCACCCGGGATCACCGAGGAGGCCTCGAGTCTGCTGCCTTCACCGCCCTCAGAGATGCTGAGAGTCGCGCCCCGCAGTGACTTGACAGTCTGCCCTTTGCTGATTTTTCCCTCGAGCCAAATGAGACGGACTTTGTTGCTTTTGTCGCTTGAGGGCAGGTTGGAGAAAAGATAAATGATAAAACCAAGCTGAAATCCATCCACAAACTCCACATTATCTTTAACATCGATCGAGCCTTGTCCATCACCAGAAAGGGAGAATATACCTCCCTTCTGATTGTTATTCGTATTATGAAGGTTCACAGTTTCTGACAAAGGACAGTTGACCTTATCGGGTTTCTCTTTGTATGCCTGTATGGCAGTCAGGATGTAAGTCTCGGTCTCGGTCGGTGTCTTTTCCACATTCACCAGGAAGCCGACGGATGCGCTGCTGTTGCGCCGTTGGGGCCCCACCGGGAAGGGCTCCCTGTACAACACCTTGGAGATGTCCTCCAGGTCCAGCAGCTCGCAGAAACCGCACCCTCTGTCGAGCACACCACAGCTGATCAGAGTGTCAATTTCAACAAACGGTAATAACACATTGACTCTGAAAGTTGTGTTCCACTTATCCGTCTCAGAAACCCGCTGAAACTGCGCTTCGTCCAACCGTTCCCCAATCTTTATGGTTCCTCTCTGGGTCACACTGCGGACCAGAGTCAGGTCGTGGTTCAGCTGGTACAGCGTCTCCTCTGTAGCGATGTAAACCGTGTTGGTGGCCACGGCGTATTGACGGATGTCTCCGTTAAAGTCAAAGCCTCCACCCTCCGCCAGGCACCGAGCCGGTTCTCCCCAGAGGATGAACAGCAGACCAGGCAGCAGGATCATCTTCTTGCAGCGGCGGCAGTAACACGCTCACACATTGACGGTGTTGTGGCTCTGCATGGCTTTGTGCTCTCCTCCACAGTGTCACTGGAGTCGTGCGTAAAAGCGCAGTGCGCCTCTGTTGAAAAGAGAAGTGCTGATGGTGGGAGGGGCGCGCTCAGCGAAACTGAAATCAAAAAGACGTTTTGATTACTTCTGAGATTAATCTGTTTTGTGCTTTTTAACATGTTTTCAATCAAACTTCATATAGTTTTAGTGTGACCACAGATGTGTGCATGTAGTGACATGTGCACTCATAGACTAACTCCAGAAGACAACAGCTGACTCCAAAGTATTTTTCGTTGACTCTTGGTATTTGTTTCCCCGCTGAGGACCGTTTTCACGTGTGCGTATTGTTTTGTTAGGCTCTTTTTCTATGCCTAGTCCGCCCAGGCAAGTGTGCTGGTAGCAGGCAAAAAGTTCCGGGTATTGCCCTTGGTGTTGAATATTTTTTTCTTTTTCTACTTTTTGATTGTTCAGGATGACTTGTAATCATTTTGATCCCCTGACTTTTCACTTCACACAAAGCTGTTTGTCATGCAGCTTGATGGGACTGTGTGTGGTTGCGATGTGTCCAGGATGTCACCATCTCCTCCACGTGCCGTGATATGCAGCTCTTAAACTGAGGCAATAATGAGTTATAAACTACTAATGTGGTGTGCACAGAGGTAAGTGTGCTTATTTAGGAGAGGCCCTGTTGTGAGTTGCGCATGATTTAATCAGTGCAGCCATGGGTCACTGTGCGAAAAGACGCATGTAGTGCAATGCGTGTCTAGTCTGGAAGTTGTATGATGTTAACCTAGTTCGTGCTGCGTTGTCTTATTTCCCCTCTTGTCCAGTTTTCTTGTTGCCTGAATTTTCGTCCAAAGAAAAGTGGACAGATCCTCGCGTAAAAACGCGCAGCTCCTCCTCTCCTCATCGTTTGGCTATTATATTTCATAGGAACATTGTTGAATATTATTCAGTTTTACAAATTCAACATTAAAACTGTCAATAATGTAGAGGTTGTATATTTGTGTCCAAATTGATTTATGAACTGTGTTTCTGTTCCAGGGCAGGACCACTCTGTGTTTTTAGTGTTACTGGAGCAGCTGAAAGTGGACGTTTACCATCCAGTCGTAGCAGGAAGATCCAGCAGACCACTGAGCCACTCTCAGCCCCCTACGCACTTCCAGGCACCAGAGCACTGTCTGAAGACCCAGTGAGTGCATCACCACCCCCGGTGACTCTCACTTTTTCTTTTTTCATAAATGTTCTGTTTTAAGAGGAGATTTAGATTTAGATTTAGATTTAGATTTAACATTTAGATTTAGATTTTTTTATTCAAATTTAACACTGACATTTTATTTTTACAAGAGAAGTAAATATCACAAAGTTCACAAATATTGCTGTAAATGCATTGTGGAGATATATGAAATCGGCAAACTTGTTTAATTGAGTCGTCATTTTCGGCTGTAGCTGTAAACTGTACTTGAGTTAATAACGTTGGTAGCCTACTTTTGTCACTTATGCTTATTTTAAAATGAATGAATAAATAAGAAAACATAGGTTTATCTCAAAAGTGGGAGTTTCCCACACCCAACCTTTCTATGAAGGCAACATGAGAAGCATGTAGCGTGCAACTATTGGATTCATGGTTTCATGCCGTCTATATTGTTATAACACCACATAATCAATCACAGAGGTCTGAAATGACGTCACTAATTTCAGATGTTAGAAAGGGGTCAATACGGTTCCATGGTGTAATGGTTAGCACTCTGGACTCTGAATCCAGCGATCCGAGTTCAAATCTCGGTGGGACCTGATCGGATTTTGTGATAGTCAACTACAACATATACCAGTGTGATATGACTAACGGGAAGTTACGAGTGAGTGTCGACAAGCACAAGTGTCTTTTTTTCCTCACTGTCGCCGGAAGGAATCCACATTTCCTCCAAGTGTGACTACTGCACGACAATATGCAGCAATGATTAATGAGGTCATTGATTTGACTGATCACAAATTGATTGAATCAGACTTTTATCGTGAATTCAGTCAGGATGGCCGAGCGGTCTAAGGCGCTGCGTTCAAGCTGGGGAACAATCGTCCGTCAAAGAGGGGGAAGAAGGGGGGGAGAGGGGGAAGAGGAAAAAGGGAGAAAAAGGGAGAAAAAGAGGAAAGAGAGGAAAAATTGGCCATCTTGCACATTTATAAGGCATTTCTAGCTGCCTGAATGCAAGTTGGAAACTTTTGGTGCATTGAAGTGTTTTTGACACACCACGGCCGGGATTCGTACCCACGAACTGTGGAGGGGAGTCGCTTCGTGACGCACATTGCCTTATTTGGACATTACCGCTGGAGATGGGGGTGTTCCCCAGCTTGGGCGCTGACGGGGCCTCCACTTTCTTCCTTAGGTTGTAAATAATTAGGCAATAAATAATAAATGCTTCCTTACTTATGTGAAGATCATTTAGCATCTTTTTATAAATGCAGATTGTTTTCTTGTGAAAACATAATTTCAGCATCATTTCTGTATGTGTAATTATCCTTTTTTTCTTCTCCCACCATCCTGAAGGACCAGAATGCCCACTGACAAAGGCTCATCACTCATCTGAAATTCCTCCTCATGTTTGCCAGAGACCACCTCCATCATTTATCAGTGTTAAAAATGCCTCCTCTGAGCATGTTTCTTTCTCTGTTTTCATAGACAAAGCAACATGCTGTTGATGTGCTGCACAACACTGTAAAAAACTGTAACAACTTAACTGTTGCCTGTAACTTTAAATCTTTTCCTGTATAATAAATTAAATGAAATAGCATGGTGTCTCTTTAAGAGTCGTCAAGCTAATTAAATTGTAAACTGTTACTGTTGTTGAATGTTGTCATTATCATCATTAACAACATCCACTTGTACATTTGGTGTACACCAGCTTTGTTTGTTCATGGGGAAAAGAAAAAGGAACTTTGGAAAGATTTAATTACAACAGACCATGAAAAGTGCAACAAATAATCAAAATATAAAAAAACAGATTTTTTCACACAACAGTATCCATACTTCAATGAACAAGATTTAAGTAACAACTAAGCTAAACTAAACTTTACAATACAATTGTCAATTACCATTATCAACTATTTACAATATATGTAACTTTTCTTTTTCAAATGTAGAAATATTGAGTTATCATACAACTATTCACAGTAAACAGGATAATATATTAATACTTAAACAAAGAATATTTCAAACTATTTACAATTTAACTATTATTTACAAGGATTATTTATTTACAATATATTACACACTATTTAGAGAATTTCTTCCTCATTTCCTCCAACCACTGCTGTTTGGTGAGTGTATCGAAGGCAGGGCAATACACTCTGCCAAGGTACTGGCTGTGTCCAGTGTCAGCAGTGCGGAACTGGCCACACCTTTTGCATTTGTTTGCCTCCACTGTTCTCCTGTAGGGCCTCTTTGGTGGAGGTCCAGACTCCGCTGTGGTGTTGGGCTCAGTTAAGTGTGGGTTGGTGCCCTGAACTGGCGCAGGAAGGAACACTTGGACAAAATGAGGAAGAGTTTGTCCTGTTGCCGTGGCGATGTGAGGTGCTGGGGGCGTGACAAGCACAAGCCTCTTCATTGGTGCCTTTGGCATGATGGGGCGACTAGAGGCTGTCGGCCTCTGTTGTGCCTGACCTGCTGTGCTCACCGGCAGCTGGTACTGGTGCTCCTGTCGAGCTGACCTGGGCTCAGCAGGGAGTGCTCTTGCCTCCTGAAGAGGCTCCTCAGACTCAGGGAGGGCTGAAGGCAACGCAGTACCCTGAAGCAGCACAGAGAGCTCCTGCCTCTTCTGCCTGCTGTTGTGCCACTGGATGAGGGTGTTCTGGTTCACCTCTACCAGCTGAATCTCTGATCCCTGCATCACCAGGGAGTTGCCAACAACAAGCTGCCTGATTTTGTGGTAGTCCCTCAGAATTAAGGACCACCTTGAGTCGGCCCCCTTGCCTTTCCTCACTGGGCCTTGGTGGAGATTGCAGAGTCTAATAAAAATGTTCTCCACCAATCGACAGCAGTTAGGCCACTGAGCAGGTGCACTACTTGCACCTAACATGCAACGGGTGGTGCTCTCCACACCAGGAGTTTGTGAGGGCTTCTTCGGTGTCCTGAACCGTCCACTCAAAAGTCTCACCTGGTGTCGTGCTGCATAAATCACCCGCTGCTTGTCACCTTTGTCCAGCTTCTCCCACAGTGCTATGATTGCACTGGTCTGCTGTTTGGTGAGACAGAGAGAGGTCTGCTCCCGAAGCTTCACCAGATACTCAGCCAGTCTGTCCACGTGCTGGTATCCAGGAACATTTTGGTCATCAACAGCCTGTGCAAATAAGAAAATAGCAAACCTTACAACCTTCACAGTTTATTTAAAGTACACATCATCCAGAGCATATGTACTGTGTGTAAGTGTGTATATGTAAGAGTTGGGCTCATATCTATACACCTACATATTCGAAATCAAACACACACACACTTACCATATCTTCATCTTCAGCCTGCATATCCCCTCCAGCCTCAGCGGACAAAGTAGAGGGCATGATGGATGCACCAGAGGCCATGGAAGACGTGCCAGGAGGTAGGGCTGATGTTCCAGGAGCCAGGACTGATGTTCCAGCAGGTAGGGCTGCAGGAAATGGTAAGAAAAATCACAACAAGATTATTTTGTATAGATATTACAGCATCACAGTTTTAATTTTCACTGCAAAAAACTATTATAATAATGATGATGTGACATTTGTTGGGGTCTGTACCAAATGAACATGTTCTCTTACATCTGGGGAACATGATTTGTAGGCCAGGCATCTTTGCAGCACTACGCTACATCATTTTAATGCTGTTTTGTCAATGCACTTGGTCATATTGCAATTTCACTAGTATTTTGAATAGTTCAACCATACCAGTAGCTATGGTGGATGTGCTGAAAACCGCTGAGGATGTGCCCACACTCAGGGTGGATGTGCCAGGAGCCATGCCAGATGTGGTGATCGCCAGGGTGGAGACGGTGGACACCAGACTGGATGAGGGACCAGGAGTGAGCAACGCTGCAACCTGAGGGACCTCCAGGTCAGCCACTGTGGGGTCGTCTGGGACGTCAGCGAAGCCCTCATCTGTTTCCACGTCATCCTCATGCTGTTCAATTAACTCAGCAGTATCCTCTGAGTCAGGGTGCATATCCTGCAGTGCCTGACCAGTCTGCCGGAACAGATACTGCAGCCCTATGAGCTCTCCTGAAATAATTGAAGTAAAGTGGATAATTTACAGTGTTAATAAAGAATTTTAAAACCAAGTTGAATACCACTGTGTTCAAAAATGCTTACCAGTGTAACGTGAGGGTGGACAGAACTCTGGTGCCACCTTCTTGCCAAACAGCTTCATGTAGTGCTTGTTCACGCAGTGAAGCAGGTCACCCGAGTAGCTGCGTAAAGTTGATGGTGCAGTAGACAGGGCAGCACTACCACGGTCCTGGTTCCACCTATGGAGTCCCTCCAGCAGGTATGCCTGAAAATTCAGGCTGTTGGCACTGGTCCCTAGAAGGACATTATCAAATATTAAATTATGAAATATTCTTGGATTATACAGGACATGAACCAACATGTCTGAAAGACACAAACCTGGTATGAAGCGGTTCAGGTGGAGATGAAAGGACTCCAAAGATGTCGAGCCTCTGGCACATCTGTATGTTGGTAGACACAAACCTCCCTTTGTGAGCTCCCCTGTTTTGGTGTATAGAGCAACACCTGGCAGGTCCTGGATGCACTTGATGTGCTTTTTCTGGACATGCCAGATGTGCTGCATCCTCTCCCTGTCAAACAGCGGAACTCCAAGGGAGTCGTTCCCACTGCTACCCATCAGCCCCTGCAGCAGCTCCTCCAGCAGCTTAGTGGTGGTCTCCTCACCACGGGTCCTCCTCCGGCAGTGGAGAGCCAGCTCCTCCCTAGACAGGTGTCTACTGATGTCACCATCGGTGAGACAAGGCAGGCCCTGTGACTGAAGCTGCTGTTTCTTTGCTTCACACAACAGAGCTAAATCAGCTGCATCCCACTCAAACAGGCACGCTGATAGGCGCGACATGAAAACTGGGTACAGCTGATGAGCATCTGTTGTGCATCCCAGGGCAAGTCGGCGCATGAAGTGCCAGATATCCAGCCTTACTGTCAGGTCTGGCCACCCCCTGAATCTGACCTTCAACTTGGTCTCCGTCGCCTCAGCACAGCAGCCACAGTCCACATACAGGATGACAGGGGGATCCACACCTGCCTGCTGGTATCGCTTGACCAGATCCGCTGCCATCATGTCCAGGCCAGCTCCTTCCTGAGCAGTCAGCACACTTATTAGTATCTGACCATACTCATTTCCCACTGAAGTGAGCCAGAGTGCTGTGCCCTTGGCAGTTCCGGCAAGCTTCTTGGTGATCTGAAGCACACAAAATGTATAGGGTCTCTGTCAACATGATTCAGAAATACTGAAAAACAGGCATGTATGTTATATATATAAATATGTAGCCTATTTTTTGAAGCAAAGAAGATTGTTTAACCTTTTTAGTGGAATCCATCTTTAGTATGTCACCATAGATGGAAGTGATTCTGGCCTTGATGTCCTCCAGCCTCGTCAGAATGTCCTGGCTGTAAACGGAGAGGAGCCATTTACAGCTCGGCACCACAGCAGGCTCTGGAGGCTCAGGGAACACCATGGGCAACAGTCCGGGCCGCTGTAGGAAGTCCACGCACTCTGTGGTGTACCGTGCCACACGGTGAAGCCATTCCTCCGTGTGGTTCTCCCTGAGTTGTTTCAAAACCCGCGTAGGGCTGTTCCCCAGGCCTCTCTCCCGCAGAAGTCGGATCACCCGGATGTCACAAGCAAACCTTGGTCACAGACAGATGTATCAGTAAAAATGTTTTACATGATTATATTTGACAAGGCAAGAGAGACAGGAGATGTTACTCACTTTTGTGTGAGGATGACCCGAAATTCCGACCTGTGCGCCAAGTCCAGTTGTTTCAGGACAGTCTGACTCCAAGACACATGGTTGGCTCTACATTTGGTGCAGGTTAGAGTCTCTGTCACCATGTTGTAGATCCTGTCCACGTCCAGGACCTGACGTGCCCTCTTGTGCAGTCCCGCTCCTGTGAGTTGGTGGCGTCCACAGGCAGGGTTGGGACAGACCACCTTCACCTTCCACAATTTGTAGGGCATCCAGACAAGAAGTGGGTGGGCGAAAAAGCGGTCTGGAGCAGGAGCCTGGTGGTAGAGATGACCTGGCTGTGGTGGATAGTACCAGAGCTTCAAGTTGTTTTGAAGCTCTAGTTTTCCCCTGGGCCCCACCTTCAAAACATATTTCTCAATCCATTTGTGGTCTTCAGGTGGCAAACCCTCTGACCACAAACGGGGCAGCTGAGGTGACGTCTCTGTCCTGAGTTGCGCAGCCTTAGTGATAAAAAAAAAAACACAATGCAAAAACACACTTAATACTGGTAGAAGACTGATTATGCTCTACACAGAATGATATTAAATGTTATATTACTTACTGTGACGGTGGCACACACTGCTGTGGTACTGAGGACAGGCACTGGACCTGGAGCATCTGTCACAGGGTCTGGAGACTGTAAAGGCATGGAAAATATTACAATTCATATTATTAACAACATAAAAATTATGTTGTTATTACATATAGCTGCTCTACATGAAACACTATTATTTAGCTTTCAGGTGTCATTTCTGATTTGAGTGTTTCTTTTTTAATACTCTTAATAATCTTGAGAAAAATATGGACAGTTATACATATACTTTAACTGTGTTTGAAACTGAGTTATATTGTTACTTACTGAGACAGCAATGCTGGCTGGGGAACTGGTGCTTGCTTCAGTGGGGCTGGTGACTTGGGTCTGTAAAGAATTCAATCTAAGTAACTTGTACAAACAAACTTGAATTTGAACAGTTTCAATGTGATCTCCATTTACCTCTGTTGCTTTTCTGGCTCTGCTCAGATTTGGCTTTGCAGCAGCAACATGAGTGCCACCAAATCTTGGCTTGGTAAACTGAAAGGAAATAAAGCAAAGGCCAGTGTCATGAGAGGACTTTGTTGTCTAACTATCATTCAGTGAAGAAAATGTCAAATATTCATCGTCAAGTTATGAGTGTCACAAATACCATTGACAAATTTAATAATGGTCGCTGTTTATGGCCGGCTGTCACTTGTCCCACGGCTGCACCCTGCTGGCCTGCCGCTGCACTCTGTGGCCCCACAGAGCCCTGGACGGGACCTGCTGCTGCGCTCTGTGGCCCCACAGAGCCCTGGACGGGACCTGCTGCTGCTGCTGCACTCTGTGGCCCCACAGTGCCCTGGACGGGACCTGCTGCTGCCGCTGCACTCTGTGGCCCCACAGTGCCCTGGACGGGACCTGCTGCTGCACTCTGTGGCCCCACAGAGCCCTGGACGGGACCTGCTGCTGCACTCTGTGGCCCCACAGAGCCCTGGACGGGACCTGCTGCTGCTGCTGCACTCTGTGGCCCCACAGTGCCCTGGACGGGACCTGCTGCTGCACTCTGTGGCCCCACAGTGCCCTGGACGGGACCTGCCGCTGCGCTCTGTGGCCCCACAGAGCCCTGGACATGGAAAAGTATATAAAATCACAAATTAGCTTGTGTACTAATACACACACACAACTTGAGTATTAAATTGACCAGTGTTACCTTCTGCGTGTGAAAATGACACACACACTGCCTCTCTTGACCAAACAAAGACCTCTGTCCTGGTCTCTGCATTGGACATTTCTCGATCTAAAAATAACAGTTGCACATTTGATTGAATCAACCACAGATTCATTTGTGTAGTTACACAGATCTAATGCAAATTATTTGTTCATGACATGTTTATTAACTCATAGGAACATGGCCTTTATTGCATTTTATACAAATTATAATGAGTTCAATGTATTGTGAGAGTAAATAACAATGAATACAATATACTGTGTACAGTGAATATACTGAATATACTCATACCATCTGATAGAGGGAATACCACCTCTTCTGCCTGGGAGCTGGCCTGTTTCCTCCACCTGGAGGCCAGACCCCAGTGCTGGCAAACTTCCTCAGGCGGGACATCCACTCTGAGTCCGCCATCGCCTTGTGGGACTTGGAAGATGTTGCCTTTGGTGGCATAAATGCATGAACATTTTTTAAATGAATGAAAACAACGCGAATACTGGAACATGAAAGCTAGACCACGACAACCAAAGCCAACCAGGCTTTGGTTGCATCTGTGTTTGTAACTCAGCTGTAGAATTAACCTGATTTATATCATCAATATGTATTCTTATAGTATGTTGCGGGAAATATCATGAATTAGAAAGTTAATGCCTTTACAGTTTGAATGATCTTATTAAAACAGAATGAGGTTTGAACGAGTCAGCTTCTCGGAAGTGTTAAAAATCGCACGACACTGAGTTCAGGATACCACTAGGACCACCCCACCCCCACCCTGACAGTGAACTTTTCTTGACAAACAATGCATGACTTCGATTGTGTAAGGGATACGTGTAACACTAAATGGACACAATTAAAGTGTATCTCCAGCGATGAAAACGAGTGTTTATCACATGCAAAACACTGGAATTAGTCTTGTGAATGGGCTCAAGAGGCAAATTCAAGCTAGCAAAGCTAATGTCTAAGTGGTGAAGATAAAAATACGTATTCGTACGACAACCCTAAACTATATTTGTTTATATATGTGAATTTAAAGGATTTGGTAGAAATATTCTGCTTCAAAATCATTCATAAACTTACGTTATCAAAAAAGCCCCATTCATTCTTCGGTAACACGAGTGTCAGCAAACGCGACAAAAAGCAAAATGTCTGTCATATAATTTAACACAACAGGTGAAATTACTTTTCTTTATAAAGTTTTAATGTGTACAGCAGTGTGATAAATGTGCAAATACTCGCCATTTCACTTGTTGTTCACTTCTCTGGTCACTGTCACTCGCCTCAAACTCCGCTTTCTAAAACGACGACGGTTACCGCAAATTTTCTCGGCTTCGTTCGGCTTCGCTCGGCTCCGTCCAACATTTCTCCGTCGTGATTGGTCAAATGTTGGAGCTGGGCGAAGGCGATTGGTGGGGGAATGTTGGAGCCGCGGATTTGATTGGCCGTCATCCTCCAACATTGTGAAATGTTGGACGGTCGCTCCGGCGGCTGCTTGCGTTCAGGTCGCAGTCTCCCCTGGAGGCGTGGGTTCGAATCCCACTTCTGACAGACACCATTTTCTCTGCAGGACTTTGTTAAACTGCTCATTCTCATTTAACAAAAACGTGGTCATTAGGTTCAGGTGATAATATGATCATAATCTTAAACAATTCTTATGAACAGCCTATTATATTCCATATCAGCAAAGAGATCCCCCCTAAATCCAATACATTGGACTTTTTAATAATACTATAGTAGGCCTAATATAGGTGTTGCTTGTGGCCCATGTCCTACCATTAAGTTTTGGCCCCCCAAAGGAAAAAGTTTGTTATTCTTCAGAAACCTGGGCCTGTAATAGCAGAGCCAGTCCTGCAGGGGGCAGCCGCTTCCTGTGACGCCAGAGGCAACATGTTGTACTGTAACAGGTGAAACAAGCCTAATTGAAATGTGTTTCATTATTAAGTATCTATTTATATAGACATACTGTAATCTCATATAAGGGTTTAATGAATCTAGGACCCCCTAGAAAATGAGATGATTCATCTCTAGGGGCTATCCTGAATAAATAAATAAAAATAAATAAATAAGTATGCAATCATTTATGTTTTAACAAGACTTTGATAGAACTTTGATTTAGTTTGTACCCAAAAAATAAATCTTCATGCAACATTATCAGCTTACAGTAAGCACAGGATCATGATATGTCAGTAGTGATTTTTATTGATCATAGCCAGTGTTGTTTCTATTTGCAGTATATTGACAGTGAACTGTAACAGACTAAATCCTCACTCCAGCATCACGTTTCCAAAACAATTGCGTCACGCCGACGCTGGTGGTGACGAGCTGCTCCACTACACTCCTCCTACCTCACCTTTCCTCCCCACTCTTCTCCAACTCTCCCATCAGGACCACAGGGATGTGAGACACTGACACACACCAGGCTGGAGAACAACTTCATCCAGCGGCCAGACAGCGTGATATTCCTGGGAGCGGTTGTGGACACTCACCGCGGCTCCAAACTGAGGGAGGGGGGGTCACTTAGTTTTAGTGTGTTTTTGTTTTCTTTCTGTTTTTTGAAATACAACTCAGCAGCCCTGTCCTGTGTTGTGTTTGCCATATGTCGCGAAAGCAGGTCGACCATGACTACAACCTCCGTAGTATGAGCAACCTGATGGGCGAGCGGTGGAAGAAAGTGAACGACGGAGGAGAGCGGAGTCTCATCAAGGCTCCCTCCAGCGCCAGCATCAGCAGCCAGGGCGCCTCCGCCTCCACCGCCGCCGCCGCCTCCTCCACCGCCGGTGCCCCAGCAGCGCCCTCCTCCTCCACGGGGGACCTGGAGAGAGCTGCCCGCAAGCAGTTCCAGCAGGATGTCACGCCCGGCTTCGTCTATGTCCTGGCCGCCTTCTCCGCCCTGGGGGGCTTCCTGTTCGGCTACGACACCGGGGTGATCTCCGGGGCGATGCTCCTGCTGAAGAGGGAGCTGGACCTGAGCGCCCTGTGGCAGGAGGTGCTCATATCAAGTACTGTGGCCGCGGCCGCCCTGTCCGCCCTGCTGGGCGGCTTCCTCAACGGGCTCTTCGGGCGCAGGGTGTGCATACTGATGGCCAGCTTCTCCTTCACCGTCGGCGGGATCGTGCTGAGCACCGCCCCGGGCAAGGAGGTTCTCCTGACGGGGAGGCTCATCGTCGGAGTGGGGCTTGGTAAGACATGTGTTCAAGATGCCCTCTGTCCCTCCTGTCTGACATCCAACTAGATGCTTGTTTGAGCTTTTTCCTCACTTTACTTTAGCCTTAATAGCACTTTAAACTCTTCAAATAAGGTTTTTTTTAATGAAAGCAAGACAACAATCACATGGTCAAGCAATTACATTTAGAGCTATTAATCAATAATTCGATTAGTTTTAAGACTTTAAAGAGCTCCAGAGCCACAGGAGACATTATCCAACAGTTCCCACAGACTGAATACTACTTCCCATTACAGCTGCAAAGATTCATTTATTAGTTTTTTACTTTTAATTACTCCCAACTATTCTGATAATGGATTAATCAGGTTTGAGTATTTTATTTAAAGGTGCAATATGAAAGAATCGTAGTCAAAAATATTCAAAAAATGAACTAAGATCATCAATGGCAAATGAAGAACCAACAGTTTTGATGTTGTGATGTCCTCAGTCTGAACTGCTAGCTGCACAGCTAACTGAGCTAACTAGCTAACGGCAGCTACAGTTAGCAGCATTTAGCTTTAGTTACTCTGGTGATATGTTGCCCCCTATTTGTTACAAGTATAAATTCAACAGGTGGCCAACTCTTACAAATTGCACCGTTAAAGGAAAAAAAGAAGAAAATATTTGATTCCAGCTTCTAAAATGTGCATATTTTCTGGTTTCCTTACTATATTATTAATAATAATATTTAAAAAATCAGAGGCACTCCAACTACAAGAAGATGTTTCAAAAATATAAATATGTGGAGAAGCTAGTTCTCCTCTGTGTTTTGAAGTATTTTTTCCCGTTTTCCAAGAGCACCCGACGCAATTATTTAATCTAAACTACATTACTTAGCGCAACCAGTCATCTAATTTCTTCGTAAACTGAAAATCTTTGGACTGTGGAAGAAGCAAGACATTTGCGGACGTCGTCTAGGGCTTCACGACATGTTACAATCCGTTCACATATGGAGAACATGGAGTTCTCTGTCTTGATTGGATAAAGAGGGCAGGGATGCCAGGAAATGTCTTTTCTCTTTTACTGCATGAGCAGGAAGAGGAGAGACATGGGTTTATGACCAAACACTCTATAACAGTGATTACTGTTTGAGTATAGAGCTATTTAACACCTATTTAAAAAAAAGAAAATCAGTTACAGCTGTTTTTATTGCTAGAAATTGTAACATAGAGCCCCTTTAAAGCTTCAGGTCCAACGCCAACCCGACGCGCCAGTGTTTGATGAAGGGGAATGAGACTCAACAATCAACTATATTTCTCGAGAATCACATAAAAAGTTACATATTGCTGCTTTAAAACTGTCACAGAGGTGAAGACGAAGTGAATCTTAACTAGAAAACCAATCAAATAATCTCACGCCAGCGGCAGCACTAATGTTAATGTGAGACTTTATTGATTTCTGCCTTAACATTTCCCCTGCACTTGGTCTCTCCATCACAGAGGTCAGAGGTCAGAATCAGCTTAAGTGCATCTTGAGGTCTTAAAGACCCCTAGACACACACACACAAACACACTCACAAACCCACACATCAAATGTCTTTGGTCTTCTCTCTCTCCTCTCTCTGCCTCAGGCCTCACATTTGCAATTACTCACAGCTTCTAATTACACAGCGTGGCCCTCTGCTTGCTCAGGCTGCACGCCACTGGCTGTGAGACAACTCGCTGTCTTTGCTATTATCATCATTAGGATTATTATTACAATCAGTCGGGCACCATTAAGTGATGAGGGGAATTCTTAAGAAGAGGCGGATGTCGTCACAGTGTGCCCAAGAGGAAGCCGAGATGAGCCCGCAAAGCACAGAGGAGCCTCTCGGAGTCAATAAGGTCGCCTTCACTGATGTCAGAGTCACATTTATCTGATTGGCTGGTCTGTCCCTGCTTTCTATCCCCTTTGCAAATATCCTTTTCTACCACTTCCTTCCCTACATGAATATTTTTCACTCTCTGCTTCCTTTTACATGCAATGCGCCTTTTGATCACAAGTCAATGTACCCCAAATTATTTATAGTGGCTGCTGTTACTCATGAGTCACATCCTCTGTGGAATGGGCTGTTTAAACGCGGCTTTCCAGGCTGAGCGCTGATGGCACCGGCCTCCTTTGAGAGCACTAAGCCCCCTCCCCTTTGGCGGTACACGGAGGAATTGCAGACCATTATCACTCCTTAGTCAACCACTGGGACCGGAGAGGAGGCTTAATTCTTCAATAAACATCCCTGACCGCAGTGAAGAGCTCTGTGTTAAATCTTCTACAAGACAAATCCCTTTATTTGCCTTCAGACCCCTTTCGTGCAGTTTCTTAAGATAAATGGCTATAATTTAGTTTTTCTTTGTGTGATATATAAATCAACCTCTGTATAATTAACATATAATTATCTAGGAATGTGCATCATGAATGTTTCTTGGTTAATTTTCCACTAGATGGGAAGGTATGAGGGCATCGCTGCTGGATGAATGGCTGGTGGAAGCAGGAGATAAAGATTTAAAGGAAAATACCAATACCTCTAATTGCAGGGTGGATTTTTCTCTTAGCTATGAAAGAGATAGAAAGTAAGAAACCCATGATATGACAGTAAAGTTTGTTTCGGTTTTTTAGGAGCTCCTCTCTTTTCATGCCCGGGATCAGCTGATTGACATGAAGTGCAGACATAAAAACACTCTTTGACTCAACATTGCTGGAACTGAATTAAAGCTTCATGTTTCCTGTGATGGATTATAGAGCAGTCTGTGTAAAATGCTGCCCTAGATTGACGAGGCCTGTGAAGGGTCACTGACAAAAACTTGTATTAGCTTTTCCTTATACTAAAACAGTTCTTAAGCAATGGCTAGCGGTGTAAAGACGACTGTTATGACTGTTCTCTTTTCTCTTACTCCTCCTGTACTGTAATTAACTGTATTCTCTGCAAAATCAATTAGAGTAATTACAGGGAATTTGACAAAAACAAGCTTGACTCCTGGAATAGAGAGGGTTCAGTTAGTCACAACAAATTGCTGCCATTTTTTATCATGAAAATAACATGTAATGGGATGTGTTGCTTTGAGTCGTCATTATAGTAATTTAGACAGGTGCTGTCCAATTATACAATTTTTCTAAAAGCTAAATACACAAAAGTGAAAATAAAATAATCCGTCCCATGTTTAATTCTGCTCACCCACCACCAAACTTTTATCAGGACCGGTCTACTTGTCATGGCGATACTTGTATGCATGTGAAACTGTTGAATAATGTCCGTGTGGCTGTAGAGGAGCTTTCTACAGTCGGATAAAAAATTACCTTAATGTCATCAGCTTTATCTTGGGCTTGAGGAGGACAATATCACATCAAAAAGCCTCTGTTACAAACTGCGGGATAAGAGTTGAGCTAAGATAAGATGCATTGTGGGAACTTTTGGGTCCACCTGTTGCATGCCAACATTTAATAATTACCCAAAACGGTGCTGGAGAAAAATATATTTGCTACAGAAGAAAAACAATTATGGTGGAGAGCAGCATAAGGAGTGAAGCTGCTCTGTAGTCTGGTGGTACGGCAGCGGATACTCCTGTATCTTTTGGCAGATGGCAGCAGGGTGAACAGGCTGTGGTGGACTGCGTCGTCTAAACTGGCAATACACAATTCCTGTGAAAACTGTGCCCTACGTCGCACACACGTGTTATGTTTTCAGCCTCATAGCCATGCGCCAATTGGAGAACAAGAGCGATGGCAGACAATCGAGCTTTGTTGTGTTTATGCGTGGTGTTATTCTGTGGTGTTTAATTGTAAAGTGTAGGCTACACCGGCAACTTCTGGCCTTGCATCCACACTACAGCGTTTTCAATCGTTTTTACAGATCCATGTGCACGATGATAGTTTTCACAATGTTGTTGTATGAACGCAGAACCTTTTTAAAACACAAAGTACCCAAAGGATGCGCAAAGCCTTCATATCCTTTTGGCTCTGTTCAGACACCTCACTTCGCCGATATCACTGATGCTCGGTGGAGATCCACAGGACTGTTTCATCCACAGGCTTGTGGAGGCAACTGATGGAGGTGTGAAAAGTCTCATTTTTCATGTCACGTTACAATCCAATCACATATGACCAATAAAAACGTGATTAATACATGTAAATTGCTACAAATTGTTAATAAAGCCAGTTTAAGTAACTAATGCCCCAAGTATCGCAAATTTCTGCTTTTGTCTTGGTTATATAGTCTAATTGTGCCCTCTGTAGAGTTGCAATGATTTATCAAATAGTTCTTAAACAGCTTCTTAAATTTGAATAATTTCTGGTTTGTGTACTCCCCTATGACAGAAGACTGAATATCTTTGCGTTGTGGACCAAACAAGACATTTGAAGATGTCATTTTACGACATTTTTCTCTATTTTCTGACATTTTATAGACCAAACGACTAATTGATCAATTGAAAAAATAATCGACAGATGAAAATATGTGTTAGTTGCAGCCCTAGCCATCTTTGTTATGAGCAAATACCCGTTGCTGGTGGAAATAAACAGTAAGTGTTTCCAACTACTAAGTTTCCCGAAATCTGATAGTCATTTTGAATGTTTTGAATTTTAAAATGGAAAGTCATCAACCACCAATAATTAAAGGTGAAAAAATAAAAAAATAATATTTTCAATATTTTCAATAATTTTGAATGTAGAGATTAAAAGAAATGTAGGTCAGGAAATAATATGTTTTCCCAAATGAACATGGGAAACGAGGATAAATTATGCAGCAGCTTCACACAAACAGGCTCTGATCGTTAATATGAGGAAGGAACTAATCACTCGGTCATTTCAGCTGTTACATTATAGGTATCCCCCTCCCCCCTCTGCCATCACAATCTTTTCCCATACAGTCGTCATTACACAAATGTGCTCGAGCTGGCCCCCGAGAGATAATGAAACACGTTCTGGCATCCCAATTAACCCCCGGAGACGCTAATATGGCAACATTTTTCATCCTGGCAATTATTCCGACCGTGCCTGTCACCTGCACACTCGCATTAACATGACCGCCGGTTCTCAGGAAAGACTTTGCATGTCTGGACTGAACTCGCCAGAAAGGTCATCGGAGCTGTTTGTCGATCCAGGAAAGGCCAGGCCCTGCCAATCCCTGCCTCCGTTTATTTCTACACAGAAGCCTCTGGTTTGTCTGCTCCCGGCCGGTTATTGCTGATCTGACCTTTGCCTCGGCACATGGACTGCTGTGCGATACGAGGCCATTGTTAGTCTGAGCAAACAGACCAGACTGTCAGGACTGACAAGGAATTATTCCTTAACTTGGCGATTTTGAATGAAATTAAGAGGTTTTCTTGCAGCACTGGATATTTGTAGGAAGATGTCTTAATCTTGGGGGAGAAGCCTACTCTTGTTAGCTCGCTTGGATGTGTGATTTGTGTTGTGTGTGAGAGTTTATTTATAATCAAGCATAGTAATTAACTCCAATCAATCTTCTATACACACGTTGCTTAGTGATTTCCTACAAACTAAACCAGGGTTGAATCCTGAGTGACAGCCGGGGATAGCCAAGTTAGCACGACCACGAGCGAGGCAATCTGCTAGTGTGAGCTACTTTTTACAGTTGAAAAATGGGGACGGGTTAACTAAGCGTTCCTGTGTATGATGTAGTGTGTCCCGTCAGATTTTCAGATAAGGCAGGAGTTGCCTCCAACTGCCAACAAAACTTGCTACAAGAGAAAACAGACCAGCTCTCACATCCCTGCCGGACGAGAGTCTGATTTACATTTCGAGCATTTAAAAGTGTCCTTGTCTCCACGTCACATGTCTTGAAACAAAGTTAGCTCGCTAGCTGAGGAAGCTAAGCTAAGAAAACGCAAATAACAAAGGCGCAATTGAAAGAAAAACACCAAAAAGCAACACCACTGCTCACTGATGTAACAGAGCATCTCAGTTTTGCCTAACTGAGCTGGTTTTACAGTGGTAGAGGGTTTAGTTGTCAGTGTTCATCAGTGATTGATATTGGCATCGCCCACCTCGCCCACATAGCCCAACCAGATGAATGAAAGTCCAATATTAACTCACACTCACTGTATCCTCTCTAGAATACACTAAATTCTGAGAGGGTTTTCGTATTTTCACTAAAAAGCTGTGGCTGGAAACAACACTATGAGAGAAGGGTGAAACTGAACCAAGCTGCAGGGCTGTAAAACCAAAACAATGACCTAAAAGACGCTGAAAGGCTTCTGAGTCGGATGATTATTCTCTGTGATCGCTAGGAGCAACTCCTTTCACATACAAGTAGGCGTGTGATCAATTGTTAATATAGAAATATTGATTAAAGCCTCTTTAAATAAGAAGTTGTGTCATGTTGTGGCAAACAGAGCTGGTGAGAGTCCTCTGCTGTGCGACAGACTCATACATTAAATACATTTTCAAGGGCAGCTGAACTACGACTGCTGTCAACATTTGCTGTTTCCATCTTCAATCTATGTGACCCCTGCCCTGCAGATCTTAGTGGCACCCCGAGCGTCTCCCTCTGAAATATTGGTTTATGTGTGCTCTCGGTGCCAACAGTTAGATTTAAAGGCTCAAAAGGAACCGTAAAATGTTTTCATTAAAATAAATCTGCTCTGATGCCTTCAGCCTCAGTTAGTCATGATCCGTTTCCTCACACAGAGACACACAAATGCACGAGCAAGCACACAGTCTGAGTGTTTGCGTAATCATGTGTTCTGGCTAAATTATCCAGCAGTTAGGAAATGTCGAATTATTTTGTCCTTGGAAACAGTAGATGAATGGACTGCGTAAAAATAGTGCTGTTAATTACATTGTGATAACATTTAATTACTACCCGGAGGCTTGATAATTAATTGGTTGGTTTATGTAATTAAGTCACATTTCTCCTCCTAATTAGGTGGAAGCTGTGTGTACACTTAATGAGGAGTTTGTTTTTATGCATATTGTTTTTGTAAAGCGGAAATCACATCACTTAAATGTCATGTTTTCAGAAAATTTGCTGTTTTAGGCTTGACATTTGTGCATTTTGATTTAATTACCAGACGCCACAGTGTCGACTGGTGATGTTTTCAGTGTGTAAGTCTCTGTTTGTGTGTCGTCAAGGCAAAAAGTGCTCCTGGAGACAGCTTTTGTAGCGGGAACTTGCACTGAACTGGATCTCAACACTCAAATGCTTTTTCTAAGTTTCAGAATATGGAAAGGTTGTGGTTGAGATCAAAATGAAGGCAGAGTCCGAAGTTGGACATTGTCCAATCAAGGGGGTCAGAACTAGAGAGGTAGGAAGTAGGAATTGGCCCCCCCACTTTACTCCCCTGGCCCAAATTTGTTTTAAGTTGTGGATCGCTGTAACCCAGTTCCAATCAACTGTCCACTCTGTTGTAGGTTGGTATTGTTTTCACATTTTTCAGCAGGTGTGTAGTTGAGATCAAAACAAAGGCCAAGGAAAGTGTGGTCCGAGCGAGGGGGCCGGAAGTAGTGGGTGCCCAGGATAAGATGATCTCCAAAGGCCCCCAGCAGAATTCTTGAGGGTTAGAGGACCTTTTTTGGCCCCTCCATGACTCAGGACCCGGGATTAATGACCTGGTGCGACTGGTGTGATCACACTGCAAGATGATCTCTAGTTTCTTTCATGAAATGGTTTTATGAGAACATGAGGTAATGGAATGTAAAGTTTCATGGTATATTATGCTTTTTATTTGCCTTTAAACAAACAAATCTGTCTTGGCAAAATCTAATATGAAATTAGGCACACTTTACTGAATTTAATTAACAAAGGGGAAGACCCCTCCTGCTTTTTACTGTGAATGTAACCACCACTCACAGCACTTACCCATTTGAAAGTAAACAACAGCTTTATATGGGGGACTTTTCTCTTTTCCTCACTCCTCACTGCATTTTCAAGCCTCCTCCATTAGCCTCTAATTAGCTTCCTCCATCAAAACCAGCTCCTCCGTACCAGTCCTGCCTGTCCCTGTACTGAACCACAGTGATAGAGGGTCTAGGGAAGTATCTCCCTCATACTCTGATCGAGTGAGTCAGTCCCGAGCTTTGTACTATGTGCCTAGAGGCTGCCTTCACAAGACCAGACAGATCCTTTGTTTAAGTGTGCAGCACTGCTTTGAGGCTGAGCCTGACCAGACGATGACTTTAGATAGTGTGCGTATGGTTTGTGTGTGTGTGTGTGTGTGTGTGTGTGTGTGTGTGTGTGTGTGTGTGTGTGTAGAAGGGAGTGCTGGGAGCTATCCCTTGTGCTGAAAGGAGAGCTCATTAACGAGAGAGAGAACACACTGCGACTGTGTTTATAAAGGATTCATATTCAAGCAAGAGGAGAAATCAGGGCTGTTTAGGAGGTGAGGCTGTTTCAGTTCAAGTGAGGACTTCAGAGGGACATGAATTCTTCAGATACTGGTATCAAAATAATGTCACTTGATCAAGATATGTCCTCTATGCAATGGTACTTACTGATACAGGACAAGAGCTACTCATTGTAAATCTAGTTTGTATTTCTACACTCTCACTATCAAGCAGGTCTTTCTTATGTAAATTCAGACGGAAGCATAAGGAAAGTTAAACATTTTACCTTTTAGATTTGTCACAATTGTCAGCGGTAGATATCGTTACAGATTGCCACCCCTTTAAATTAAACAGTTTTAAATGAATCATTTCAAACACTTCCCTTTGAGTCCCAAGTAAAACAGAAAGTAGCCACCTGACTTATCAATAACAGGTAATGGATCATACTAATTTTGCACTCCCCAAATCTGTTGTTGAGATTCACAGACATGTGACTCAAGTCATTTGGTGCAAGTCTCAAACAAGTCACAAGTCATTTTTCTTGGGCAACATAGGCATAAATCCCAGGGGGGACAAAATAAAATGATAAAAATGACAAGTCTTTCAAGTCATCATGTCTCAAGTCAAGAGTCTTTAACTTCCAAGTCAAGTCTCAAGTCACTTATTTTCTGTCCAGTCAAGTTGCAAGTCAACAGAAAGTCCAACGTAGAATGTAGAACATGTTCGTCAACTTTTAGCATTAGCACAACGACTGTTGGACTCCAGAGACTATTAATTACAGACGACAAATAAACTGAAGCAGAAATATGCAGCTTTAATTGGCTTTAGCATGTTTTCCCCATCGCCACCTGCATCAGGATATGAAACAGAAATGATTAATTGCTCAGTAAATACATTAACATCAGCTGTAGTATCTCACTAGTGGACATATGGGCTGTCTGTGGCAGCAGGCGTGGTTTGGACAGAGACAAGCTGGCGACAAATATGGCTTAAATCAAACAGGGGAAACTAACAAGAAGAGGGACGAGTAAGAGGTCTGGCTGTATGAGGCGAATAGATAGAGGCATTACAGTAGATAAAGATCTTTAGGACTTTAATTGTGTTCAAATCATTTTCATGCATTTTTCTGTCTGTGTGTGCATATCATTATTCTAATGCAGTATATACCATACCTAAGGAGTTTGCTAAGTTGCCAAGATGGTCAAATAATAACAATCGTACCAACTTCATCATCTGACACTATTAAAAACACATCATAGTTCATTTTGAGTCAATCCCACATACACTGTCCTGCTGCTCTAAAAACTCACTAATGCACCAAATGTGTATCAATGTGCCACTGAAGGCAGTCCTCAACTAACCATTAACATATTATTCCTGTTTGAGTGTCCAGTAACATTTAGTCATTTAAATTACAGAGCTTTTTGAAAATAAAAAAAATATTTGTGAGCTTTTTATTCCATAAAAAACAAAAAAAAGGGAACCAATAGGCCAGTGGTTGAACGCCTGAGAGCCTGGGGAAGTAATCTTTTTGTGGAAATTTTTTTAAATAATAACAATAAGTGCATGTGATGCATTTTTCAGGTCTGAAAAATGACGTGTATGACAGGTACTTATAGACATGCACGACTACACTTCTACAGTAGCCAAAACAGCTGCAAGGTGAGTACCTATCTGGCATGCACAAGCATCCAGACTTCAACGCATTGAAAGGCACACAACCCCACAAACATTTGACCTACGTGGCAAATTTCAGCCTCAAAGTTCGAATGTTGAGGTTGCTAGGGTGGGCACAGCTTTGTGGACCAATGAACGGATAGATTTGTATGGACCAATGTGCAGCAAATGGTTCATAAAATAGGGACACAAACTCTGGTTAGTCCAATGATGCCTCCAACAAGTGTTTATGCCATGGAAGGGGACCTGGCAAAATGGTTTGAGTATGTGTGTTAGCCTTTTTTGCTATAAACCCGCCCCATTGCCACATCCCCTTTTAGCCAGACACACACCTTCACATACACAAACTCGACCTCCATGTCTAATTTCAACCTCCTACGACCAACAGTGTGACCTATAGAGATACTGGTCGCAGCTTTAAAAAAAAAGACACATAACACATAGATGCAGGCTAAAGTTGAACTTTTTTAGGATGCAGTTCGTCTACACACTGGCCATGCCTTTGCTTTAGTAAAGGTCAATTTTTTTCTAGCGTCCCTCTTTCAGCAGCATCTCTCTGAAGCTTATGAATGGATTTCGATCAAATTGGCCCGAGCAGACAGACCTCATGCCAAAGAGCAGTTGATTAGATTTGGACGGTGATCTGGATCTCGGATTTCCGGCATCAGATGATAATCCTTTTTTAAGCCATAACTAAGATAAAGACTTGTCTCTAAATCCTTGGGGTATGTTTGCACGGTCAAGAAATCAATTTGCATCAAAACGTCAGCAGAGACGAGCCTGATATCTCTGGGTGTAGCAGCCTGCTGGAGAACTGAACAGCCTAGGGACAGTCTGCAAGTGCCTCTACTGTGATCATTAAACACTGAGCAGGAGGCTGAAACTTGAACACAGGGCTTCGAACCGTGACTGTTAACTTTTCCCGTAGTAGCTACAGAAGTGTGTTGTGATGTTGTCTACTCCTCCAAGAAATCTAACAGTCCTTTGAAATGTGGATGATCGTTGTTTCCTTTCCCAGAGCACCCCACTCTCCTCTGTGTAGTTTCTTGTAAAAGGAGAAGAAGAAAACAGAAGAAAATCCTCCTTGTTATCGATTTTCCTTTCCCCAGAGTTGCCACAGTGTGGTGCCCGCTCGGAGATGGCGCGGTTGCTTTTCCCAGCAAGTGGTTGCCATAGCAACAGGTAGCCATAGCGGCCGTCGAGGGCAGGGTGGTGGCCGTCGGGAGGGGCGGGGAGGATAGGGGTGTAGAGAAAGCAGTGGCAGACTATTAATAGAGCTTATCAGGAGCCAGCTGCAGAAAGCTGCGGTCTAATGGCACCTCGTCAGATACATCATGGACAGACACACACGCTGTTTGTTCTGTGTGTATGTGAGTACTGAGGCGTGCGTGTGCTGAGGCTGTGTGTGTGTTGTTGTGAAAGTGCATACAGTGGTTGTGTGTGTGTGTGTGTGTGTGTGAATGGATGTTTTCCAGATCAGAGGAGTGCAGAGTCCATTACGGAGATGATGTCACTGTTACTATTGTTGATGTCAGGGTCAGAGGTCGAAGTCATTTGAAATAAGTAGTCTGTTGCAGACAATAGCAATGATTGAAATAATTGTGATTAGTAATTATGATTTAAAACTCACTCACTTCGTAAAACACTTTGAGTTTGAGATTTTAAAGTTACAATGTGAAATTGATTTCTTTTTAAATTCTTCTCTGACAACATGATAAAGGTTTTAGTCATTGTTTAGCTTTAAAAAAGTCCATGGTTGA
Organism: Pagrus major; assembly: GCF_040436345.1. Classification (NCBI taxonomy): domain Eukaryota; kingdom Metazoa; phylum Chordata; class Actinopteri; order Spariformes; family Sparidae; genus Pagrus; species Pagrus major. Next base: position 9,682,452 of record NC_133228.1, read on the forward strand.
TCATATAGTGTGTGTCAAACAAGTAATGCCAACTCCCTTTCATAAAAGCTTGCATTTCCTTTGAGAACGAGCAACATCTGCTGCAGGCTTAAGTGCCATTTCTGAGCAGTACCTCCCGCTAACCATCTCCTCTCCCTCCCTCTCCCTCCCGCTGTGCAGGTATTGCCTCTATGACAGTTCCAGTGTACATCGCTGAGGCCTCTCCGCCCCACCTCAGGGGGCAGCTGGTGACGGTCAACACCCTCTTCATCACCGCCGGACAGTTCACTGCCAGCCTCATTGACGGCGCCTTCAGCTACTTGCAGCGCGATGGCTGGAGGTCAGACACAGAGAAACGCACCTCACACACACAGGGGATGTGTTCAGTTACAATTCAGACGAATAAAGCAAAAGTGGCATGATATATGTCGCATAAATACACTTTAAAGCTGCAAGAAGGCCTATCTGCCTATGTGATGATGGATGATCATATAGTCAAATATGATATTAGCATCTTTTCTCAAATGCCAGAGAAAGTCGGGCTGGCTCAGACCGTCACTCCAAATGTCAGCACATGCACAGGTCAGCCCCTAACATTTGCTGAGAGCAGCCGTCCTGTACGTTTGAAACATACATTATGCCTTTTCTCTGTCCTTCTGTTCTCTTTTATCTGTTACCATCTTTGCTCTCCTTCGCTTCTGTTTGCGTCCTTTCTCACACTGAATGCATGTCTACAGTCCCCAGAGTGTTAGAATGTTGAGCTGTGAAACACCGCAGATAAAATCAGCCGTTTTGCAGGGATTTTCTTCAACTACGGTTCTGACGGAGATGGCGGAGATAGTTTAGAAGCTGCTAGATTGGTGTGATTCATGTGTGATAATGGATTTTCAGAGACACTTACATAAAGTTTGGCGTAAGAATGTTGTCTGATTGACGTCTTTGCCTGTGCAGCAGAAGCATGGATTTTTTGAAGTTGTATAAAACAATGAACTGCTGCTTCTTCTACCTCTCATGAAAACTGTCTCCAATATTTCATAATCATCACAGTCTCTTCCTCGCTTACTCTCATCTCTTGTTCCTTTTTATTCTTTGCCTTCCTACCACACAACTCTTTCACAGACTGTGTTAAACCCTGATTGTGTGCATGAGTTGATACAAAGAGAAGAGAAAGCTATTTTTCTCTCAAGATAATAGTCCAGTATATCGGTATATATGTGGTGCCCTTTGTATTTTTTTTCGCCCTTGTCCCTCAAACATCCTGAGTTCACCACTGCTTATTAGTATTATACTTATAAGTATTCGTAATTAGGTTATTTTAAGCCAAAGAATGTGAATAAATCCTTGACATTTCCCCCAGTGTTTGATTTAAATGAACATAAACTGAATGCAGGGGCAACCTCTTTGCAGACTATTTCTGTAACATATGTTTAATGAATTCACTGTGAGCCCACAAAAACCGAAACAAACAACACCCGGTTCTGTAGTTTTATAATTAGATTCCTCACTCCTTCCCTCCCGCTGTCTCCAGGTACATGTTGGGTCTGTCGGTAGTTCCCGCTGTGCTCCAGTTCGTCGGATTCCTGTTCCTGCCGGAGAGCCCTCGCTGGTTAATCCAGCGCGGGCTGACCCAGAAGGCCCGCCGAGTGCTCAGTCAGATCCGAGGCAATCAGAACATCGACGAGGAGTACGACAGCATCAAGAACAGCCTCGACGAGGAGGAGGGCGGAGGAGGTAAGGGGGAGGGGAGAAGGAGGAGGGAGGATTGGGGCAAGAGAGCGGCACAGACATTTTGTTTTTTGTTTTAAACTGTAGCTTCTTCCTTAAATTCTGGTGACATTTGTATTACAGCTGCACTTACAATGGCACCCATGCTGTGGGTGGTGTTGTATTATACTGGTATTCAGTTTAGCAAATGTTTCCTACAGTTGTTTGAGGAATGAAGTAGCATTAGCATTAGCATGCATTAATTAATGCTGCTCTTGCCTGTGCATTGATGTGAAGGTACATTAGATACATACAAGACAAAAAGTAACTACATATTAGTCAGTTTTATTAAACAGTCATATTTGAGGTACCCTGTTGGGTGTTTTTGAGCTTCTTTTTCTTTTTTGCTTCACATGCATGCATAAGGGGTAACACACATACGTGTATAAGCACATGCAAAATACTTATTCCTTTCCCATAATTTCATGCTATTGAATGATTTCATGGTTGGCGTCAGAATGATAGCATGAAACATAGCAATTAACCAGCAAAGAGAGGGAAGACGAAGATTGGAAGCTAGCAAACGTGGATATAAATGACGCAGGATTAAAACTAGAGTAACTGTGGCACTGAGTAATGACCAGAACGTTTTTTGCAGAATATCGTGATGTCACAGTGCATTTAACCGCCAATCAGAAAGAAATCTATTAAGCATATTTGTTAGGTGTCAATACTCAAAGTATTTTGGTGAGAAACACCATTATGTTTGTTTGTTTATGAGAAAACACTGTGTGGTATCTTTAATATCTGACTGTCAGACCTGCAACATTTGAAATCCTGAAAGAAAGAAACAATTATCAAATAATTTTGCATCTTGATACTGAAAATGTCGTGAAATTTCAATTATCTGTTAATCTTAACAGCTAGAGAATGGAGCCATTCTTGTCACATTCACCCGTTCACACACATGATGGCGTGGCATCATGGCCGAGGAAGGTGCCAATGATATTTCAATGCTCAGCCATTCACACACACTCGCACACCGATGGAACAGCCATCGTTAGCAATGTGGGCTTCGGTCTCTTCCTCCAAGAAAATATAAACCAAGCTGTTGGTCGTCTAAATCAAAAGTGCTCAATGTACGCCCTCAGCCTAGAGAGAGGTGGGAGTCAAGGGATGATTGCAAACATGTTTTAAAAGACTCGGCTCATGCTCGGGCTCACATTATTAACACCTCACAGCTGACGGAGTCACGACCGCCTTGAGGGCAGCAGCCTCCCTTTCAGTCACTTTGATGTCCTTCTCTTGGAGGCTGATTAGACGGTTCATGCTCCCCTCCTGCTGCCTGATTCCTATTGAAACAACAATAAGTCTATCAGAAGCTCTGTTGCATTCCCTTGGCTTCCAGGGGGATGATGGTGACCTGCCAGTCAAACAGTGCGAGCAGCCTTTCTCTTCGTTTTCTGTTGATGTGGTTCCCACATGGAGCTCTTTTGTCTGTCTCAGGATGACTTTGCAGTTCTTCTGTTCACTCAGAAAATAACCTGCTGCTGCCAGAAATATTCGGCACATAATTTCCTGTGTGACAGTGAATGTTTCCCCATGCAGAAAGGCGTCAGGGGCTTTGTTGAAGCCTTCATGAGCAGGGTGACGGTTGAATCCTATCGGCGTAAATCTTTTCAGTTTTGACACACGTGGGTTAGGGGTAGCCCTTCCTCAAGCTGATGTTGCTGTGATCAACATGACATCAGCTTTCAGCACTTTTCGTAGAAAAGCAACCAATCAGAAGGTGGTGGAGGAGAGGTGAGTAGATAGAAGACACTTCTTCATGGTCAATTATTGTGTGAGCTGACCTTTGCTTGACCACACGGAGGCTGTTGTTTGTTATGAGGCTCTGCCAGCAGACAGTATTGAACGAGGTTGTCAGGTGGACGGCCGACTGAGCTTTATGAGCTAATATCATCGCTTCATAACATCGCTTTTGACAATTATGAAATGTTCTCTTCTTCAAAAGGTACACTTTGGTCCGATCCTGCAGATCGTTACCTTTCCCTCTAATCTCTTTTCAATCCTCGCTCAAACCAGTCAAAGACAGCATTCTGTCAAAGATGCACGCACACGTACACACACTTGCATTTATCCACATTTTATCATACTCTTTATGTGCCATCTGCTTGTGCTCGTGTGTGTGAGAGAGAGAGCAAACGTGAAGATCAATTAAATCCACAAAAGAGAGGCATTATGCACATTCACACACACCGAGCATATGGTGTCATAATCACTGCAGTGATGTGAATTTGAATCCAATCCCAAAATCTGTCTTTGTGTTACTTCCGCTCCTTGCAACATCTGTTTGTCTCAGCAACCATCAAAATTTAACCCAACTGGCAGAATAAATGTTGGCATTGTACGTTTCTGATGAACGTTGAAACTTTACATTTCTTTATGTTGAAACAATAGGTTTATTCAGGTTACATTTTAACTGTTTAGGGTTAGGAAACAAATGCTAAAAGGAGTAAGGCACCCGACATAGTTAGAAATATTTGGAGGTGTGTTCTTTTTTTTAGTCTTTCCAATACCAAAAACACAGGAGCACAAATTTTAGGAATAGAAATGAATTGATTAGGCTTAGATTGATTGTTTTAGTGTAAGCTGCAAATGCTAGCATGTTGTTTCTGTGTCCTCTACATGGATCATCAAGTGTTAAGAATGTTCACTTTTTGCTCTAGGACCCCTGTCTTTTAGCACAATATCAGCAACATCATCGTTAAACAAAAAGTATATTGAAGAGCAGCTTTACAAGACTGTCTGTTTAAAACGTGTCACCTGGAAACATGAAAACGACGGCCAGGGACAGAGTTTTCAACCCACTCATGAAGCTAACATCGGCTTTATCAGCCAGCTGGCTACAGCTAGACATAAAGACTATCCAGCCAAAAGATTGTTGAACTTGCAGAACTTGTTTTCTGAAGCATGTCTGAGATGAAGTTGGACGGCGTTTCTAAATATAAATATAAATATATTCTAAATATTCTAATTTCTTAACATTGTCTAAATTGTGAAAGTGCTAATTGGCAATGACTTCCATGCCTGCCGGAGCGTAAACAGCGAGTGTGATGCTTGTTCTCTAGTGTTTGTATAACTTTCTCTGTAGAGCTTATTGTTAGTCTAAGCCGGTCTGCAATCAGCAGAGCCAGGAGAGTGATGGCGGGGACGAAAGTGGAGATAGGAGAGTTGATTAACAGGCAGGAGAGGACAATTGGGCAAAAGACTGAAAGAACAGTGAGAAGAAGAAGAAGAGGAGGATGAGGGAACAGGAGCGGGAGGAGAGGAGAGTAAATTGGATTCATCCTGCAACTAATCAACCTTGACAACAGAGAACACCATGTCTCCAGAAGGAGTGGCATCATAGATCCCCCGGGTCCAAGTGGCCTGCAGTGAAGAGTAGCACTTACACACATATAAGAACACACACGACATAAAAACACAAGAACAAAACAGCGGAGTGTCCCTTTTGTTGGACTCAGTGTGTGTCCAACACTTTCCCTTTCATTTGACTGTTACTTGTCCCTGCAGTCATCATCAGTTACTGTGTGAGAGCAGAAGCACAGCAGGAAGGTTCCTCACACTGCCTGCTTGTTATCTTGTGGCCAGTGGTTAACGCTTTGATACAATGTGAAATTTGAGGACTGGACTCCATATACAGACTTCTAGGAATGTTGTTTATTGCTTGAGTTTGTTGTAGAGTTTGTCTTCTCTGTAAAAATTTTTAAAATTGTTGCCATTATGCTGCATACAGTATATCTGTCTTATAGTTTTGGTTGGGATGTTGATGGAAGATTGAATTGGCAGCATGCCCATGGCACTATAATTGAAAACTTACCAAATGAGTTCCACAATGACTGCCGCTTTCTACTGAACTGACTAACAAGCCACTCTACACTAAAACCTCACACTGGAATATCTTGCGCAGCCTGCAGCCATGTTGCCACACGTTAATGCTGCTTGATCTTCAAGTGTTAGATGATGAAAAATTAAGGACTCACTGCTCGATCAGCAGGGCAAGATTCATGAGACATGTCCCCACCTCTTTTTTAAATGGCTGATTTTGTCCCCGACACATTTTGGAAGCATAATTTATTAAAAATGTGCTAAAAAAAAAAAAAAGGCATCTGCAGCTGAAACTGTTGAAGCTTCTGGTTCTGGTGGGAAACTATGTCCACCAAAATTACCACACAGGTATTTTTAAACACGGGTCAACCTGCTAGAAATCGCCTATTGACCCCATCCCCACTCCCCACAGGAAAGGCAGCCCGTCTGTGAAGCGCTACGTTGTATGTCACTGACGTCACGTCACGTGCTGGAAACAGTTATAACAGAAGAGCAACCAACAACAGACCCATCGTGAAAGAAGCATCTGATTGGTGTAAAAAGTTGTATTACGAGACAGGACATGCCGGGGCTAGCTGGTTCTGCTTCAGAAGACTTCTCTGCGACACTAGACAATGTCTCGTGTCTACAAGGTCAATACTGTTGTTTCTTCACATTCTGTCGATTATTTTAGTTCATTTTTTAATGTTTTAAACTGAAGTTCTTACATATTGCACCTTTAAAGACAGCAAAGTAAAACGCTCCTATTTCACATATCACAGTTATTTCCAAGCTATTGTAGATAACATTTAAAAGTATAATAATTGATTTGGTGTTTATGAGTACAGATATTGTATTATATCAGCACAATCCAGAATGGGTAGCAACAATTTGGTGGCAAATCTTTATCCATGACATTAAAAGAAAAATTGTGTTTGGACTGTTAAAGAATGCCCGGACCTGGATTTACTTTCAATAACTTCATATTGTCTGTTAAGGTCAGAAGAACGCTCAAATCAATAATAATACCAAGGTATTTTATTGAAACAAGTTGCGACATTAATGCATGTGACTGAAAAGATATTTGAGGATTTGCTTTCTGACAAAGATGATTTCTTCTGATTAAGAAGCAGCTTGTCGAGATGAAACCGGCTCTGTACAGAATAAAAAACACACTGAAGTGAATGCTGACCTTGATTTCACCTTCACAAAGAGAGCCAAAGAGTTTTATAATCTCTCTTCAACTTTTATTTTGAGTTAAACCCAACAGGAAATCTTCAACAAGCTCTTCCAACTACAAGGTTTTTGAAACTTTTAACAGATACAACTTTGTGAGAACTCAGGCAGAAAGGGCAGAAGCTACATGACACAACGTGATATGACCTTTAGATTTTACCTCCACTTTTCAGCAGAACAGAATTTGCTCATGTCTGCCCTCATCCTCTCTCCCAAATTCAGCGTAGTTCTCTTCTTGTTTTGTTCTTGCAGCGCACACGTGTTCGAGCGCTCCATCTCAAGACCCGTTGTGGCACTATTGGGTGAAAAACAGCTCAGTGTTTGGTGTTGAAGAATCTTTTAATGTGCGAGCACCATCTGTGCCACATCATTTCACGCCTGCACCGCTAGTACGTTTGCAATTTACATGCTCTTTTTATAACCTACGACCTAGAGACAAGCTGTCGCCTAGCAACCAGACAGACAGATAGACAGATGGAGAAAAAAAAAAAAAACCCACACGCTCACAGGTTCAAAACCATTTATTTTTTGGTTGCCGAGTCTCCTGATTAGCTCGGTCATGGTCAGGTGACATCAGCATACACTCGATTGAGCCAGGAGCAGATTGAGGTCAGAGCAGCAGAGGCTGGATGCTATAGCTGTGTCTGAGTAGTGGAAAAATGTTCTTTTACCTTTATTCCCGTGATGGAAAATGAGGTCAAGGAAAGATGTGGTAAAATACAGAGGTCAGAAGAAGTAAAGAAAAAACAGTCACTAAGCAGGGTAATGTTGTAAAGACTCAGATAGCAGTTAACTCAGTAATGTTAGCAAAAGGTACGCTCCCACAGCGTTAAGCCTTTTACATACGGTGAAGTTGGTTGTAACTGACACTCTAGATTTATTTAATACCTATATAAGGACGATCCTTGGCTCTTTATTTCCAGATAACTATCAATCTCAGAAGTCATATATATAAAAAGTCTGGCGTCTAATAAGCCCGGATGCAATTACAGACTGTCATTCAGCAGCTAACCTAGTAGCACAAAGCACACACCCACAGCAGTGAGCAGTAACTGCTGCACATGGTGGCCGTACATTCCTGACGGCTATTTTGCTTGTGTTTATATGATTGTGGCATTTAACAGAGGTGTTTATTAGACTCACAAAGCGAGTGCCTGCGGAACGAAGCAAACAAGCCGTTCAAACATATTTCCCAGTAGGCCAGCAAGAGCTACAGGGCAGGTCAGGTAGTGTGTCTTGTGTAGTGGCTTTGGAGGGGGCCTGAAGGGAGGGTGGGGGAATACCTATTCAGCTTAAGATGGTGTGTAAGATGGCTTTTACAGTCATTTGATCTTTAAGATTTTTTTGGGGAAACGGGGTTGTAAAGAAAGCTTAAGTGATTCTGTCTCCAACACAGTGAACAGTTAAACACAAAGAAAGTTGAATGTGAGTGATGGATCTCTGCTACATGTATTGCAAAGCAGTTTGTGTTCAACATTACTGTAATAAACATTAAAGGTTGTAAGGCAATGTGAAGGCCGGGATGTGAGTTTAAAGAGTACTCATTAGGTCTGATGTTCCACTGCAGCGGAGGAATATAATAGTAAAACATGGTTCAGTCCTCAAACCCCATAATTAACCTTTTTTCCCTGAAAGATCTGGTCCTTTGGTTTGAAATACTCCACGGTGATTGTCTCTTGGCCCTTCTAACTCGTGGTCAGTGACTCCTGCAAAGATATAGTTGTTTACCTCTATTGTAGTGTGTGCGTGTGTGTGTGCGCTTTCTCACCTGGAAAAACAAAGGCGTACCGTGCCCCTTCGCTGACATGTCGGTTACCATGGAAACAACACTTCTTACTTCCCTTTTCCTCTCACCTCGGATGTAACAGCGATTATAGTGTGTATCACCCTCCTATCCTCCCTCTTTGTTTCTTACACGCACACACAAACGCACACACACACACACACACACACACACACACACACACACACACGCACTTGTGTCAAACCTCATCACAAATCTCCAAAGGTGTAAAAGGCTCAGTGGTCAAAAAGCTGATAATGACTGAAGGATTATTATAGAAGGAACAGCAGTACACACGGCGATCACCATGGAGCTATCATCACCTCCTGTCAAAGTCTAGTCAGCTTCCTATTTAAAGGAGCACTTGAGACACCAATCCACTTAACAGGAGTTTAATCTGTAAATACAATACAATACAGTCAAAAGGTCTGCTAATGTTGCTTCCCTTTCTTCTTGAAATTGATTAACAATACCAATCATTCAGCCCAACCAACTGATTCATAGTGTGATGTGGAAAGTCTCTAAAATCAAGCTAATCCTCGATGTTGTTGCTGATTTAAATATGTGGGTTTCATTCATTTGTTGAACCTTGGATTTAGAAGGAACAATGCAAAATTCCTTCCTGGTCCTGGAACAGTGGACCAGTTCTTCAGCCTTGCAGACTTTTTGGTGAGATCATTGGAGTTTGTTCATCTACTCTACCTGTGTTGTGTGGGGCGTTCTGCCAGTGGTGTGGAGAGTTTCCAGTTTGGGAACCTCAGAATTGCATCTCTGATTTTTGCAGATGATGTGGTTCTGTTGGCTTCATTGGTCTGTGACCTCCCAAAATGCACTGGGGCGGTTTAGAGCTGAGTAAGCAGTTGGTAAGACAGTCAGCACCCCCAAGTCTGAGGCCATGGTTCTCTGCTTGAAAACAGTGAATTGCCCCCTTCGATTTGGGGGGTGAGGGGCCTGCTGCCACCACGACCCGACCCCAGATAAACGAAAGATAATGGATGGCTGGATGGACGGATCACTTGAGTTCCTTGCCAAAGTAGTTTTTTTTTTCAATAGGAGACACTGTATTTGTGATTGGCTTGTTGTATTTCTGGTACCTAAACATCAGGCTAATATGGAAGGAAGGATATAGAAACTCTTCATCTTTTGAACAGTCCTCAGAGATGTGATGATGGTGTGTTGTCAGCCCCAAGTCAGTGAACTCTGATTAATAGGAAGAGAGGTGAAGAGATTGAGCCATTGACAAAGAGAGAGTGAAGTGGAAAGTGGAGGTGTTGGGGCAGCAATTATGATGGAGAAAGCAATACTGTGGCAATATTGCAGGCCAGTTCTGTCAGCCTTTATATTGTCTCTCCTCATGAAAAACTTCATCGTGAACTGTATTGAGCACATTGATTTCTTTAGAAGGCTTGTTCATAACAATTCTTGTTCCAAGCAGCACTGAGCAGTCTCAGATGTTACCTTACAAAAACAAAGGTCATGAACGGACACTGAGGAATGGAGGCAGTATCAAGCAATAGATCACTTTTTCTATGGCTACATGACATTTCTATAATACAGAGACGTGGGAAAGGTTTTTTTTTATTCTATAGCAATCAAGGTTAAAGCAAACGCCAATAAAAGTCCAAATAAACCTACATTTTGTTTCACTTTGGTGAGAAAACTATTGGTGGCTACAATCTGGTTTCTATGTCAAACAAATTGCTCCTTTCAAAGTGACAGACCACCTTTTTCTGAGTGTAAAACACCCTCTTTGGACTCCAAAAGTCGCTGTGAAAATTGAGTTTCTAGCTTCCTCATGGCTGAGGTCAGCTGGCAGTAATAGTGGCAACCAGTTCTGTGAGGCAAAATATACTAAATCCACTCCAAGGCTTTATTCAGGTGTTGCGTCGTTTAGCGCAGGGTTGTGCAGCACTCCCCTGCTGGTACAATCCCCTGGCAGCACGATGTTGCTGAGGCACCAAGCGACTTTATAGAAACTCTGAGCAATTTGGCAGACTTCTGAATGTTCATCCTCAAACATAGCTTCTTGGTGCTAAATGCCTCTTGAAAAAGGTTGCCTCTTGTCTGCTCATCCGGTCTGAACGAAGCAGTTTTGATTTAAAAAGAAGAGTTGAAAGAAATTGCTCATTGTCAAGTGCTTTTGACATCAGTTTAGCACATTGCAATCACTGCATTACATAACACATTTTGGTAGGCAAACAGGCACAGCCAGTTATCAGGATGAATTGGTTTATTGTTTTGAAAGTAAATACGGCTTTATTTGATAGCTTTAAAAGCAGATAATGTTCAGGCTGATTTAAAATAGAAACCCTGTAACATTACATGCCCAATCACAACATCAGTCGTGTAGGGAAATAAATAAGTCTTATATAGAGCCTGTTTTTTTTTTATTTGTTCATATCGGTTTGAAGACAATTGTTTTTCTCTGTATTTATTCGTGGTACAAAGCAATCTCTTTAACCTGCTGTTCTGTTTTGCTCATGCCTATTTTCAACCATCTGTTTCCAGGTAATTGAATGGTACACTGTGTGAGCGATCAACAAAAGCGTGCTGCATTTATGTTCCTGTGGCGCATCTCTAAATTATTAATTTTATGCCATTATAATCGCCACTTATTCATATGAACACACAGGCACAAACAGGCTACATACACACCTGATAGATGTCTGAGGGAGTTTTCAGTCTCCAATGGCAGTGCTCCCGCTGGTGATTAATAATTCAGGATATTTGAAGATTTCATGAAACGCTGCTGTTGCTTTGGGTCTGTTTTAAATCCACAAGGAATTCATTATGTAACCAGGGCTTCATACTGAGGAAAAAGTGTTTGGAGTCACCAAGCAATAGCCTCTCCAGTGTCTCAAATTACAGCATTACCTGTGCGTGTAAAAATCAAGTTTATAGATTCACATTTTTGGTTAAAATGAATTACCATCACTGTCATTAAACCCTTGTGCAACAAAAGTCTTGAAACCCTTTATTTGCTTAATTCAAGTGGTGTCAAAGAAGCTCAGTCAAGCATCACTATGTGCTGACGTGATCTGGGTTCACTGCTCCGGTTGCAAATAAAACTTAATTGAATCTAAACATGCTAGAGGCAATGTCTTCTCTACTAATCTACTTTTCAATAAATATGCTTTCTGCTCTAGTGCTTTTCATTCCCACTTCTTCTTCCACCTCTTGTGCTTGTGCGTTAACAAACCCAAAATGGGCTGCCTGGCAAATATGTCCTCAAGGGTAATGTGAACAAATATTTGGATGTGAGACTATTGGAAATGACACACTTCTGCCCTTGTTGTCGTCCGTTTGAACAACACTGAGCTGATGGTGGGAGTTTCAGGGTGGAGGGCAGCAAGATAAAACCAAGGTCCCTGTTGGGGAAATTATTCTTGAGGCTGCATTAGCAGAGGATGCAAAGCAGGGCGAGCTGCGTCTGATGAAAGCAAACAGAGGAGATTAGGGAATTATCTTTGTCTTTACTTCAGTAATTGGCTTCTTTTGAGGCCTGCCGAAGTCCAAAAAACAAAAGTATGAATGTAACTCCCGCTTCATGCCGTCAGATATACATAAGTGACTTTTACTAATCAGCAGCTATTTGTAGGTGTTCACAGTGTTCATTACTTTGTGTTGAAAAATCAATACACTGGATACACACTGAGGACAGGGGGATTGCTTTTTTTTATTTCCTGCAGAAAAGGATAGATCGGAGTAAACACACAAATTTGAAAGTCAATAGTCTAAAATAAGTTGCTGATTATACATACAGAATGGATACCTCTGGTGCAATAAGTTTAATAAAAACAAAAACAAAGCCAGACGGAAAAAATGGTTTTAGCTCGAAGTCTTCAGTATTTTGGGAAATATGCTTCATAACTTTCTTGAAGAGAGTTTGATGATATGATCAATACAGTACCACTCTTATATTTTCCTATTAAATACAAAGCTGGAGCCAGGTGAGGGTTATCTTAGCTTAGCATAAATGCAAGTTGTAGTCCCTTTACGCTACACAAGAAAAACAAAATATTTTTTATATTGGAGTGTTGAGGATGAGTTCAGGAGCCTCACAGCCTGAGGAAAGAAGCTGCTCTGTAGTCTGGTGGTATTGCAGTGGATACTTCTGTATCTGTTGCCAGATGGCAGCAGTGTGAACAGACTGTGGCTGGGGCACATGTTGTCTTTAAGTATCCTTTGGGCTCTGTGCAGACATCTCACTTCACTGATGTCGCTGAAGTGCGGTAAATGGGTAACAATGATGTTCTGGGCAGTTTTAATCATCGCTGCTGAGCCTTCCTGTCCTGGGCTGTGCACGAACAATTGACAAGAGCTTGGCACCTGAATTTAACCTTCTAAGTTCCTTAAGAAGTAGAGGCTTTTCTGGAAATTTGGGTAAATAGCTAGCCTTTCTCTATCCTGTCCACCCATACCAGCACCTGTAAAAGTGTGATCAGACAGAAAGCAAAGCAATGATTAAATCTCGCATCATTCATGCGAAAAGCCATTATACTGTCTGCAAAAATCATTTGTAAGCAAGCTATCAAGCCCGCTATGCACCAACTACATCTGTGAAAATGTCCCTGTGTGTGTGTTTGTGTTCAGTTCAGCCTCTGACTCATGAAAAACTCCGGTTCTTCTGTTATTTTCTGACAGTCTGTCTCCCTTTTCTTCACTTATGAAGTAGATTCATAAAGTCATGCACATATGAGAGTGGTATCAATCACCTTATCTAACTCTATGCAAATTAGCATATTTCTCGAAAAGTCAAAACTATTCTTTCAATAGTAAGAATTTAAAGTTAAACAACATAGACCAGAATGATCAGTGGAACCAAAACAAGGGTAAACTCACAGAAATAAAAATATTGGTATTGACCAAAGGTTAAGCCATATTTTAAAACATTGCACAGTGAATTTGCAAATCACCAGCAGTATTTGTGTCAGCATAATCCTAAAAATAATCAATAACCTACATCAAAACAATTGATCTGGGTCGGCTTCAGGCAACCAGCATAAAGGCTTCATAATGGTTCTCATGAAGTGCTCATTAGAATGGCAAGCAGTGTTCAAAAGCCTCTCCCCCCACACACACACACTCACACCTTTCAGATGTCAAAGGGTCTAAATCTGACATCTTCACTGCTCGTATAGCAGAATAAGTTAAGGAGTTTGAGTCGTCTGCATCTGAAATGTTGTGTGTGTTTGCAGTGTACTGCAATTTTTTTCGGCCTTCAGTAATCATTACTTTTGTCAGCTCACAAATGAGGAACAACAAAAGGAGATTTTTATGGCACCACTGGAGCTGTTCACTTATTCGAATTGCGGCGAACAATGTGATTGAATTGAAGGATACTCTAACATGCAGCAGTGTTCCTCCAAGGATGCTCCACGGTCCCACTCTCCACATATAATGACGGCAGTAAACCTGTGACTCATCCAGAGATGCCTTATTCGATTAAAATACGCTTGTTGAATTGATATGTTTAGGGTACAGAGGAGCCAATGTGCCCTGAGTGAAATTAACAAGCACAATAATGGTTATGACTCAAATTTTCCATCAGATAATTGAGGGTTTATTAGGCCAGTAAATTATCTTTTGGAAAATTATTATCCAAATAGGCTTTTAACAGAGAAATGAGAGATTCTGGGGATATAGGTAATCGTGCTTATGGTTGCTGTTTGCCGCAAGCCTCTCTGACTCACTCTCTCTTACTTCTGTGTGTGTGTGTGTGTGTGTGTGTGTGTGTGTGCGCCCCTGAGGAGGACCCTTGTCATTTGCATTAGGGCAGGTGTGCAGCTGGGAAGTCATGAATCTCAATATGTCTGTAGATTGATTACTAGCTGACTTCAAAATGGCTCTAGAGATTTTATTACTGGCCAATGGGAAAGGATAGATGGACGAGGGTGTGTGCGTGTGTGTGCGTGTGCGTGTGTGTGTGTGTGTGTGTGTGTGTGTGTGTGTGTGTGTGTGTGTGTGTGTGTGTCCCACTGGTTTGTGAATGCAGCTGTGAAAGCTGGAGCCACCCATGAGGCCACATTTGCAGTATTCATTTCGACTGGTTCATTTCACCTGCTTAGAACAAACCTGATAAAACCAAGGCATCAGAAAAAAAAAGATTTCTTCAGTATTTTATGGAAGCTCAACGTTGTCGTTACCTAACAGCACGCATTCTCCTTTACTTGAAGCATAAACACACCATGGGGAAAACCAATTTCAATTCCGTTAACTGAAGCTTGATGTTCTTCTTCTTCCAGAGATGCCTATATGAGTACATTTACTGTATGTGAGTTATTAAGTTTTAACATTATCGATAGAGTCTGAAGATACACCAGTGTCGATGTTATGTCAAAGATGTTGATGTACTGTGTTGCAGAGATGTCTACTCAAGTTAGCATGCTAACCAGTTAGCCCTGCCCCATCCTGTCCTGTAATACCACTTTGTACCGCAGGAGGCAATAGTCTGATAGCCCTCACAGTTTCAGATTTTTCAGAGATTACTACTTAGTCTAATAAGTAAACAAAATAACCCACAAAATGTCAAGAAAGGAGATATTTATACACTTTTTTCTGACTAAACAGAAAAATGCAACTTTACACCTTCTGAATTCAAGTTTCTCTCTTTAGCTGAACTAAGACGAGCTTAATTGCCTCGTTAACTCATCGTAAAACACACTTCATTCAAACACGACATTAACCACTGTCACCTCTGGGCGAAATAAATCTTCAATTTACAGAGTAAGATGTGAAAATATTACAGCTCTACAGGTTGTTTTCATCTGCTACTGATGCCTGACTCTCTTGTTACTTTGCCACTTAGTCCTGGTCAGAGCCGCTGTAAATCACCTCCATACTTTATCCTCTGTCTTCAAACTGGCATCTGTCGGTTCTGGAGGCTGTGTCCTTTCCCAGACTGGTGTCCAGATGTGTTCACTGGAAGCAGTGAGACCGTAGGTACTCCCCCCTACATCTAAGGTTGTAGTGCAGGCAGACTCCCGTCATCAAATAGAGCCATTTAGCTCCATGGCAAACTGAGCTACTTGTGACAACAGCTAGTCACTACAGCCAAAGAAAGCTACAGCAAAAGGGATAGTGAGCAGCAGTAAGCTGTTATGCTGCCCCCTGGAGCTCTGGAGGTACCTTTGAACTCTGGCCATTTCTTACAAATTACACCTTTACCACTATATGTTACATTGTATTACTTGCCAAAATGCAGCTGCAAGGTGGCCACAAGCACTAACCGCTTGGTCCGTGGCAGGGTGGGACTTCCTTTCAGCTGAGAAACATAAGGATTCATAGAGAAAGACTATATCAGAGACTTCCCCAAGCCACACTGTGCTCCATAAAAAAAATCCAATACAAAAACTCTACAAAGGAACATTTTTCTCTCTGATTCACTGTCTGTCTTTGTATGTGTAATAGTTGTTCACCGTTTCCATCACAGCAGCGCAGTTTGCTGATCGCCTTCAGGAGACAAATCACTTTAAGATCTCTCTGTCTCTTCAGCACACATTTGTGTCCTACTTCCACGTTTTAAATGCATCGGGCCCTCGCAAATCACTGAGCCAGCACTTTACAGGTATGATAAGGAGTTTCAAAGGAGCTTTTTATTCAGCCTCTATCTCGCTGTTACTGGTTTGTATCTCTCCCCTGGAACTAACTTTTCTGGCGTTCCTCCTTGAATTTTTTTTTCTCCTCATCTGTTTCTGTTTGCGACTTTGTCTTTCACACAGATGATTGAATGGATCAATCAGACATCGATTTGTTTACCTAATCTTCTTTGAGAGCCTTTGTTTTGAGCAAATCTGTCTCGGCACATCGGGAACCGCTGCCTCTCTCCGCCGTGTAGTACAATTGTTCAGTAGACGAGTTACCTGAACCCACTCAGTTTGTCTCAAGGCTGCTGAGACTATAGGTGTGAGTGACTCATGCAGAGAGGAGACAGTGTTCAAAAGGATTTTGATAACAACAGATATGAGAAGTTCTGTGCCACTAAACTCTGACTGCCTCCCCGTGAACATTTTGAGATGCTGCTAAATCTGTAATAGCCTCAGAGTCGTTGAAGAGGATGTCTAGAACAGCCCTCGTATCAAAGTTTCTATCAGAGAACTTTTTTGAGAGTGACACTATTCTTCATTGCCTTTAGTTGGATGCTTGTTTAGAGGTTCCCTATTGCTGTGCTATTTACAGTATGCGTCAGTTGCAGTAACAGATGGAGTGACTCCATCTGTTGATGTGTTTGATGTTAAACAGCATATGAAGATGTTGTGGCAGTTAAAACACCAGCAGGTTAAATATGGATAAAAGCAGGCTGGCTGCTGTTTCCAATGACAACAGATCCCTTTTTCCCCCTCTGGGTGTCCACTCACCTCCTCTTAAGTTGCAGTTTCGTGACAGAAGCTAATTTCCTCTCCTTTCCTTTTTCTCCTTTCCTTTCCTTTACTTTCTATTCCATTCCCTTTCTCTCATTTCTTTTCTTCTCCTTTCCTTTGACTTCCTTTCCTCTTTTCCTTTCCTTCATTTCCCATCTCCTGCATTCCCTTTACTTGACGTTCCTTTCCTCTCATTTCCTCTCCCCTTCATTTCTTTTCCTTCCCTCTCCTTTTCCTTTTCCTTTTCCTTTCCTTTCCTTTCCTTTCCTTTTCCTTTCTTTTTTCTTTTTTTTCTTTTCTTTTCTTTACTTGCTCTCTCTTCCCCTTTCTTTTCTTTTCTTCACCTATGCTCCAATTTCTTTCTTCCTCTCCTCTCCTCTCCTCTCCTCTCCTCTCCTCTCCTCTCCTCTCCTCTCCTCTCCTCTCCTCTCCTCTCCTCTCCTCTCCTCTCCTCTCCTCTCCTTTCCTCTCTTGTCCTTTCTTTTCTCTCAGTCTACTATTCTCTTTCTCACTCTCATTCCCTCTCATTTCCTTTAATTTCCTTGCCTTTGTTTTCTGTCATTTACTTCCATTTTCTCTCCTCTTCAGTCCCCTTTATTAATTTCCTCTCCTTCTTTTTCATTTCTTTATCTCTCTAGTCATCTCCTTTCCTTTCCTTCCCTTTCCTTTCCTCTCCAGTCTTCTCATTTGTTTTCCTTTCCTTTCCTTCTCTTTCTTCCTTACCCTTTTCCTACTTTCCTTTTCTCTCCTCTTATGTCCTTCCTCTCTCCTTGTGTCCTCTCCCCTCCTCTCTAAATGTCTACATTTTTGACCAATTAAAGTGGCTTTGTAGAAGAAGCCGATCACATTCAGATCACACGTCACGCCGGGCAGAAAAACATGAAGGTCATCGCTGCACCTTTTGAAATGCAGAACACACTTTGCTCCCCTGCAGCTCAACAGACTCTTTTACCAATGAGTCTCATAGAAACGCTGATGTCGCCAATCACTCCACTTGTGTGAGTCATGTTTGGTATCACTCGTCTTCTCCACAGATTGGTGCGCAGATTGGACTCACTGTCTGCATTCAAAATATGTGCCATCTGTTTGGTGATTGACTCTTGACTTGAGTGGAATGCGACTGAGCAATCATATCCTCCTTTGTAGAGCTGACTCTAAGAAAGCATCAACAGTATTATCATTTAGCTTATATTCTATTCATTTCTGTTATATTCAATTTTATTCACTTGTATCCAGCTTCATTTACATAAAACTTCAGCATGTATATAACTCAGTTGATACACAGTTCTCTTTAGGACAGCAAGGGAGTGAAGTAAGTATAAAATGTAGAAGTCCAGAAAGACGCCAAGTCCGGCCAGATGCAAAAACTGAGGATACTGACCTCAAATTAGTTTTGCTGTGTCATGAATTCAATTAAAAACCAAACAAAACATTTTTGACAATATTCCAGTAACCATTATCTCCAGAGACAAGCTCCGCCAAGCAGTACAAAATCTGGTTATTGTTAAGGTTTGTAAAAATGGGAAAGAACCAAATGCATAAGCATAATATAATGATAAGCTGAAACCAAAAAGCAAGAAACACAAGACCGGCCAAGTCCAAGAAAAAATTTAAGAGAAATACAAATTTAGGACAAGCCAGAAGCCACAGAGAACAAACAGGAACACTGGATGAAAACAGGTGAACCAACAAAGAGTGATGGGGAAACACAGGCTTAAATACACAGGAAACTGTACTCACTTGGAGATACCAGCCACCTAAATATTTTCATCAAGATCCATGCATTATTCCCTAAGAAATGTATGAAAATGTTGAAATGATATCTTCACGTTAAAGAAAGTGAGAATAAAATGGGTCCATCCCTTCACCTGGATCCGCACCAAAAGTTAATGGGGTCTATTCTGGGCTGAGAACCGTCCTCCATCCAAGTTTATTTTGAAATCCATTCAGTAGTTTTTGTGTAATCCTGCTGACAAACCAACCAACAAACAGACATTCAAGGTCCACATTAGCTAGCATAGCAAATGTTACACTGATGAGTGATGTAGGGTGAAGTAATACGGAGGATAACCATCATCACTTGATGTTCTTGTCTTCTACTGTATTCCTGGCAATAAGATGGTGAACAGAGTCCTGGCAGCCAGTGAGTTTATTAAGCCGCCAGGAAACTAAATACTAGAATAGTAGAGAGCATGTAAATATAGCCAGTATAGATGTTTGTTTTATCATACAACCCCAGACAGAGTTTGTTTGCAAATGATGATTTGAAAATACAACATTTCTGCAGTCTTGTGTGCATAGACAGGGTATAGAAAAGGTCCTTGTCCCTGTCTGTTTACAAGACATCATTTGATATTTTAATAAAAATTCTGAAAATGTACTGAATGTTCTCTCCTCGCTCAGTGGGTTCAAACTGTGTCCATGAGCCGTACCTTTTGTTTAGAAACTGTGCAGCGATGAAAAAGAATGATGAATAACAGTTTTTAGTTTGAGTCACTGCTTTCTTAAAACATGTGTCAGCAGTCTTAAAACCAGCTCTGATGAGTGTGCGTGGGTCACCGTGTTGCAGAATAAGCAGCGAGGAAAAAGCAACAGTGACAAATACGGAACAAAAGAGCGTTTTCCTCCACTCCTCTGCTCCCCGGTAGGTTTTAAGCAGCTTATTAAAAATTGAGCGTGGAGAGTTGTGCAATGGCGGATCCATCATGATCCCCCCCCCCCCGCGCCTGTCACAAGCCCTGCATGGATAGATGGATACTGAAGCACCCTTTTTCACACTCGCGAACACAGTATATTTTGGTGGGCTGGCTGCATTATTTCACCATTTAGAAATGTGATAATGAATTTCTGTCGCTGCAGAAGTTGGCTCAGACCGGAGAAGAAAATCCCCACGTGGCAGATAAGACAGGAAGTGCGAAGAAAAAGAGGAATACAGTGTTTGAATGTGTAATTTGTGTGTATATTTAGTTTGAAGGCGCAACGGTGCATCCCTCATGTGTCATAGAGCTATTAAAAAATGCATATCACAGTGTGTGTGTGTGTGTGTGTGTGTGTGTGTGTGTGTGTGTGTGTGTGTGTGTGTGTGTGTTCAGAGAAATGGTGCAACTCTTCTGCAGAATAACAAGATTTAAAATGGAAATAGTGCGTACATAGTTTCCTATTTCTGTATGTGTATTTATTTTCTTGAGGCCATCAAAGTCCTTCATTCTGTCTCACACACACTTCTTCTTCTTCTTCTTCACGTCCCTCAGGGCTGAACTACCCACCAGTTTTGGGTCAAACTGGCAACGGCAGCTGATTCTTGCATAACGTTCAGTTGGAGTTTACTGACTGAGCGCTCGTCTAACTCCTCATCCTTGAACTTCTTCTGCAGCGTTACTTTACATCTAATGACAGTGTCATTAAAGAGTGTCGGCAGGGAAATCTGTGTCGCCGCTGAATAATACAACTCTCAGTAGGAAAATCAGACGGATTTTAAAAATGAGTGCTCCTCCGTGTCGTGTCCTGATCTCATCTTCAGGTAGCGTCCTGCGCCTGCTGGTATGATTTGATTCTGCGTTACATAAGCAGGCAGTGGCTTCTCAACACTTTTCAGACCAAGATGGAGAATCTTTCACTTATTACCTTTTCCATTTCTTTCTCTGCCTTTTCCTGCCTTTGTGTGGCCCTCTTTCTTCAGCCACCAGGCTACAGAGATGGACAGAAACAACACAACAGACTGACAGGAAAACCTGAGAGGCAACCTCCTGCGCTCTATTGATTGATTCCTCTGACGTGATTAGTTTCAAACTGGAGAGATGGTGTTTTTTTGTTTTGTTTTTGATGCTCAAAAACACCATCAGCTTCAGTAGAGGCGCCGACTCGCCTTGATTGAAAGTCTTCTCTCTTTGCTATTCCACTGGGGCCTCGCTTCACTGCTATCTGTTATACATTATACATTTTAATTAATATGCTTGACTCGGTTTGACTCTGCACCTGAGCCCAGCCACGCGAGGAATCACATCTCCATTACCTGCTTGAAAATGTGTCCTTTACTTGATGACGCACTTGTCTCGAGGTGGGGATGTTCAAAACGAGCACCCACTTTTAGCTCTGCCCGCAGCCTCGACCACTTATTGCTTTTAAGACGGAGACAAGATGACGAAATGGATGTAGAAGCGGAAGAGGACGCTATCATATGTCCCTGAATGACGACAAAGCCCTTGTGACATCATTGGAGGCGGTTGGACACGCTACGATCAGACTCCAGAGATGGTTGATCTTGGGCGTAACTGCACAATTTGGTACCTCAAAACTGTTAAAGCATTCTAATTTCAATAGATATCTTTGCAACACAATACATAGAGGTATCAACATAATGTCAAAACTTTTATTTATTCACATTTTGTGGATATTTTCAGTCAAGTTTTAAAGATCTCAACACAAATTCTTCCATATTTCACCTTTAAAGGGGCCAACTGAAGAAAATGTTTCATAAAATCTGCCAGAAAGTACTTCCTAAGCTTTAACACCATGCGTCTCTACTATACAACTTCTGTCTTTCTTAGATTTTTAATAAATTGTGGGAATGAGAAGGGCACCAAGACATTAAGTGCATTAAAAACTTTGAATGCAACGGTTTATTTTTTTGCCATAGCTATATATGTGGTCAAACATGAACCTGCAACTAAAAGGGACACTCAAAGGGATTTTACACATCAAAATCTGGTCACATGGGCGCTATTGTGTCTCCAGAGGGAGCGCTGTGAAATCTGATAAAGTGTCGGATGTGGCTGAAAACTAAAAATTTGAAAAAGAAAAAAATCTGGGGTTGTGGATTTAAAAAGGTGTGAGCTTGTGAGCCTTGAGCCAGGTTACACTAGCAGCTACTAGCATAAAACACCACAGTCAGCAGTTAAGTTGCATTATGGGCAATGTAGGCTCCAGGTTATCAAGAGGAAGATACCTAAAGTTATTAAAACAAGTGTACACTCAGAAATGAATGTACAGATGTGAGATTGTAGAGACGAGCTTTCAATGCTCACCATGTTGATAATATGTAATAATGTCGGAGTAGTATAAGCTCCAGTGCCACTATTGTGTAGTTATGTCTATCTATCTATCCATCCATCCGTCCATCCATCCGTCTGTCTGGTGCTCAGCTCCTGGCAACCGCCTGCCCCTCGCTCTGTGCCCTTAGATAAACACAGCTGCTCCCCTGCATCTGCAGACAGGACTCTCGGCTCCTGATAAGATATGATCAGCTCCACTTAAAATGCTGTTTCTCCCTAATGCTACGGGTCCAGAGAGATTGTCAATTATCCAGGAGAGAACCAAGAAACATGCCTGCTCTTCAAAAACGTGACGTTACTTTTAGATTTTGAATCTCTAAGATTTATTTCCCCCAACAGCATCCGTTTCGAAGGCTCCCACTCTTCTGAAAATCTGTTTATGAAAAGCTTGAGGACAAAGATTCTTGGTACCATAATATCGCTGCACAGTTAATTAAGAAAAGTGTTTTAATGAAAGCAAAATCTACAGCCTGCAGTCTGTAAAACTGACTAACACGACTTACAGTAGGGGGCCAGTGTGAACAAGGACATGCTCTGGTAACAGTTTAATTAACACAGTGTGACTGTAATCAAGTTCCTTGTCAACTACTTTTGTGTTAACAATCTCATAAGGAATTGAGGCTGCAACTGAGAAGAGCTTTCAGTCTAATTAACTGAGTCACTGTTGATTCTGCTTTTTTCTTATCTAACTCGATATGTGGTGTTAGGTGTCCCAAAAGAAGCAGAAATGAATCACGATGATAAAAATAGTTTTGGCAAAATTATATAGCGATATATACAATTAAGTGTTTTGAGCAAGATGAGGACACTCTTCAACTTAGAAAAGGTTATTTAACCAGATTAGCTAGCTTGGCTCGGTCTAATGATAACAAAAACCAGTACCTTTAAAGCTTAACGTGTTATAACTAATTTGAAAAATATAAAAATGACACTTGGTGGTTTTAACCATCTCTTTTTGCCTAACAACCTCACGGTCACAACAATACGACAGTCAGCCCCTAGCCGCCAGAAAACCACAATTTGTTGTTTGTACATTCAGTTCAGAGCCAAGCTAGCCACCTGCTTCCAGTCTTTATGCTAATCTAAGCAAACATCTTCTTGGCTGTACCTTCATATTTAGCTCACAGACTTCTAATCTGGTTCTTTAACATGACAGTATTTTGGCGTAAAAGCTAGGCAGCTTTCAGGAGAAATTTTGCTGGATTACAGGGTCGCCGTTTAGTTTAACAAGAGCATTTTGGAAACAGCAGTTTCTTTGTAATTAAGTAAAACGGGCAGACCTAATTTCGCTTCCCCATTAGTCCTGACCTTCTGTTCTGATCTTCACTGCGTGGAGTGCGAGGTACCATGATCCTGCTGTGATGAGGAAGTGGAGGAGAGGTGGGAGAGGAGAGTAGAGGGGAAGTATGTCAAGGAATAATTAGAGGGGAGATGGGGGCTGAGGTAGGAGTGCTGCAGACTGAGTGTTCGGGCTTCGGTCCTTGATTGCAGCCCGCTCGGTTACGCAAGTGAAGCTCCATTTTAGCCACTTACTTCCCGAGGATTGGATGGATAGAAAGAGCTATCCTTTTACACACTGAGATATCTTTATAATTCCTCCTGTGCTTCCATCAACCGCCTCACTGCTCCTCTTTGTTTCCTTGATTGGCCATTGTTCAGCACCAGCTTCTCCCCCATTGATACTCTTGACCATGTATTGGCCTTTTGGCTAGAAATACATTTCACTGATTTACAGAGGATTTACAAATCAATATCAGTAATCATATGTCCTGTGGATGGATGCCTGCCAATGTTCCTGGAAAGCGAGCTGCTATCTGACTCCCTCCTCTCCTCCTTATTTTCTCGCCTCGCTCTGCGCTTCATTAAGCCGACTGTGGCACGTGTTTGAAGCGTGAATAAAAAGAAACATCTGACAGGGCTAGCAATGCTAAACGGGCTCTCTAATTGGCTGTCGGGGGTTGTTGTGTGGAGAAGTTGGGGTGTTTCCTGAAAGCAGGTAGCCGAGGAAGGGAGCTAATTGGAGATTCCTTCAGTGAATATCAAAGAGGAGAAGAAGATGGACTTCGGTCTCGTTAAAAAGAACACACATCCCAGGCTTTCCCTCCTCACTGTACAAACAAACTGTATTATGGTTATATATTATAGTATTTTCTGGATTGAATGCTGATAACATGTGAAACGAAAGGGGATCCGAGCAGGTGGCGATGGTGGAGAATGATCACAGAGCTTTGTGTATTTTACGGTCACATTCATCTCTCATAAGAGCTGGTGTATCGTTGCCTTGCAAAATTTGTACATCCAGCCTTGATTTAAAGGAGACATATTATGCTTTTTCATGTTTTTCCTTCTCTTTAGTGTTTAATGTAGGTTCTTGTGCATGTAAAAGATCTTGAAAGTTGTAAAGGTCAAAGTCCGCACCAACAGAAGCTCCTCTCTCCCACAGGAAACAATGCTCCTTAAACGCCTCGTCAGTAGTCCTGCCTTAAAGGTTCGATATGTTAAAAATTGACCACCTGTCGAATTCAAAACAAATCAAAAACAGATCGGGTGCTAGAGTAACCGCTAACTGCTGCTAACTGTAGCAACAGTTAGCTAGTTAGCTCAGTTAGAGAGAGGACTTGGAGTTCGCTGGGTCAGGTGGGAGTATGTTGACCAATTAGAGCCGACTAGGTATTCAGGAGGAGGGGCCTTAAAGAGACAGGAGCTAAAACAGAGTATTTCAAGAGGGGGGATACGGTGCTGAGGAAACTAATGTGTCTATTTTGCGCATTAAAACATGTAAACCTATTATTTTAGTAACCCCAGATAAAATTACAAACCAAAAATGAGCATAATATGTCTCCTTTAAAGTTCTATGTATTCGGTTAAATATTGGGTTAGTGGTACTGCAGTATAGATTGAATAAAATACAGAAATATACAAGATAAAATATATAGTTGAAAAGGTTCAATGTGGAAAGCTGTTGTGCAATTACTGCAGAGCTTTGAGACTTAATCACTGTGCTTGTGGCTTGCTGGTAGCGCTCTGACTTGTTTTTCACTGCCATCGTTCTTTTTCAATATCTCGTCTGATTAAATTACAGCTGGGTGGTGTTCAACTGAGGAAATTAAGCTTCTGTGTGTGTGAGAGAGCATTTGTGAGCAGTACTTTCAGAGATAAAACGACATACGTGCTGTATTGTTAACCCCACACACAGCAGGAGGGGAAAATATATTGTGTCCGTATGATTGATGACATTTGAATGTGATTGCGCGTGTTTGGCCGAATAGATTTAGCTGTTCAGGCGGCCATCGGGTCTCCACTCTCTTGATAGTAGACTTCGGCCCATGAATCCTGATTTCCCTGTCGGCTAATCAGATAACAGTCCTCCTCTCTGGTCTCAAGGGATCAACCAATCACACTCCACCAGGTTAGCGCCATGGTAATGGCTCAGCCCATGAACAGATCACTTCCTCTTCACTGTCTGAGGTTTAGAGCTCTGCTTCACATTAAACCTCGACTCTGAGAACTGAAACTGAAATGTACAGTAGCTTATTGAGAAACCACTTTTGACAAAAAAACAAAGTACTTAAAATACAAATAAATAAACAAATAAATAAAATAAGTTTATTGATACAGCTCTTCAAACGTACATGATACAAAAAAAATCCCAATTCGATTTAAACAGGTACAAACATAAGTTGCATGGTATATAATCATGGATTTGAACACACCAAAAGCTACCAAATAAATATTTTTTCAGGGCATGTACTTTGTAATGAGTGTCAGGTAGTCAGGGCCTACAGACTAAAGGCAGATCTCCCAGTAATAACTTGAGGGATTTGCAGTGAAATCCAATCATCAAGAGCCATCCAACCCAAGAATGACAACTAGAACAATAACCATAAATGTATCATTTTCAAAATCCTTCTTACTCAAGAGGATGGTGAGAAAGAATGATAGAAACACTGACAGGTAATCAAAATGTATCTTCAGAATTTCATTAACCAATATCCCTCTAGTTTTCTTTTTGGTGCTTTGTGTAATATGCAGCAGCAGTAACAGGCCATCCATACCTGTTTTTGTGAGCTGCCGAACAGATGGAGCACGCAGCTCACGCAACCCAATCACCAGATTAAATGTTGGCGAAGTATGTTTCTGCAAAATAAGTTTATACTTCACGTTTCTTTATGTTGCAACTTTAGGTTTGTTTAAGTTACGTTTTCTCCTGTCACGATGTGCTTATGGTCTGCTGAGGTTTAGCTACAGAAACCACTTGGTCAGGGTTAGGAAAACATCATGTTTTGGCTTCAAACACCCAGCACGACTTCCTGTCACAAATATCAATTTTTCTCTCCAGGAGTAGTAGTTATCATTATAGTTCTTGGTGTGGCCCGGCCCTTCGGACCAACTTTGATATGGTCCTGAGGAGCAATCTAGCATGGCTGTGATATAAAATTGCAACTTTCACGTTATTAGGCAAAGGAGACCACCCAACATGTTTGTGCAGGATGTAACAATGTGTGTTATAAACATCACCAGCAATCAATCTAACAGCAGAATGATAAACAGCATCTAGGGGCTGAAGAGTAAAGGCAGAGGCACGCCTATAAATCACATCACCGAAATCCATAACCAAGAGAAAAACAGCTTCAACAATCCTTTTCCTTGAGCCTCAGAGCAGTCCTTACTCTGTATTGACTGGTCTGTGCTGGACTTGAACCAGAAACCATCTGGTCTCCACACAGACTGAGCTACTTCCACCCCAAAAAAAGTTGTTGCTGGGGGGTCGAACTCATCAGAAGTATAAATAAAGTATAGTCTGCCTTAGATATGACTTTCTAGTCTCATAAATTGAGGCTAATTGCCATATTTTATGGAAAATTGCAGCTGATGCTGGAGTCATCTATTTGACTGCTTCAGAGTGTGTTGTGAAAATTGCCTTTCATCTCATTAAAAGGAGAAATGGCTCATGCGGTAAAAGTGTGGACTAACAGGTGAAAGAATGGAAAGGAATCAAAGATAATAATATCGCTGTAAGAAGTTCCGACCATCGAAAGAAGGCTTAAGTGTGTTTGTGTGTCAGCAGGAGCCTCCTTTACAGAGTCTGCTCTGCTCGTCAAACAGCTAAAGGAGATGTTCACTGGCCCAGAGTCCTCCCACACACAGCTGCTCCCAAATAATCAGCCCGCACGTGTGTGTTTGTGTGTGTGTGTGTGTCGTTTCATATGTGCAGACTCATGCATCCTTGTTTATGATGCGTTTGTATGTGTTTGTGTTTGTCCCTTCATAGCACACTGTCGTACGTGTTACCTGTGTTTCTGTGTGTGTGTGTGTGTGTGTGTGTGTGTGTGTTCAGGCTTGTTTATCTGATCTTTTGGCACCGTGTGTGTGTGTGTCTCCCTCTTTATCCGACAGCTCCATGCCTATCCAGCCGCTCTCTCATCCTATTAAGACTTCTCCTCCCAAGGGATCTGCTTGTCCGTGTGCTGCAGATCACAGTCTGGCTCTGCTACTGAGCCAAGTAGGACTCAGCAAAGGCCAAAGCCAGCCGTCAAATATTTGTTTCATCAAAAACTGAGCTATCCACCGTCTGAAAACAAAAGAAAAGGCAGCGACTTAGCTGTGCTGATCCTCGAGAGAGAGAGGTTTCTTTTTACACTTTTTCAGCACCTTAGAGAGGTCAGAGGTCAAAAAAGCAGGGTAGCTTCCCTGGAGCAAACAAAGTGTCCTGTGTGAAGAAATATCAGTAGGGAAGATGGTTGCTGTCACATAGGCTTAAACCTAGTCCTTCCGATGTGAGGACAGCGTGACTTGTTGTGCAAAATTCATGCACGAAACAGAAGCATATCATGAATATGGGGAGCTGACAGATGTGACAAAATTAGCAATTCTTCTGTGTACATAGAAAAAAATGAACATATTTCATGTTTGTTTCAGTTTCTTGATGGTCCCATTAGGCTAAATAGGCTCTATGTTTACCCCTGTGTTTAAGGATTAGTTAAAGATTATATTCGTAACATTTTTATGTAGACAAGTAACGTTTTTAAACGTGAAAATGCTCACCAGGATGAGAAGACCGATACCAGTCTCATTTCTATATACTTAGCACAAAGACTGGAAACGGGGAAAACGGCTAGCCGGGCTCTGTCCGAAGGTAACTTAATCTGTCTACCAACACCAGTAAAGCTCACTGGTTAACACGTCAGATCTCTTTGTGGACTGATATTCATTTCATGCATCAGCTGGTTAAAATCTGGAAAGAAGTTTGAGAGTCATAAATGGCAAATGCCTTCATGAGTACTGTAAAGAAATCATGCCAACCTTGCCTACCGTTAGCCTCCATCGTAGAAGCTTTGTTGCAACAACAATCTTTGTTAGCCATTTACGTCAGTCATACTTTTGTATCATCAGATCATTTTTCTTATTTTGGAACGAAACTCTATTAATGCTTGTGTGATTTTCCCAGTGAAGTCATGTTGAGTATGAAATTAATTTCTGCTGTGCCTTGGCTTGTGTCTCCAGATGGCCCTGTGATCTGGCGGATGCTGACCTACCCCCCAACTCGGCGGGCCCTCCTGGTGGGCTGCGGTCTTCAGATGTTCCAGCAGGTTTCAGGAATGAACACGGTCATGTGAGTTCAACCATCCATTATGATTTCACTCTTGCTGACGTCAAGATGAAGATTGTTGTCCTGGCACCAAGATGTCAGGGCTCTGACCTCCTCTTTGTGGGCTGTCTCATTATCGCTGGGGATCAGGTCGGTGATCGTCTTGTCGTCAGAAAAATTTGATGAGGCTTTGCAGGTCCTGCCTGTATGTTAGACCAGCTGGTTGATTGGTCAGGTGCAATGTATGCTGATCAATTAACTATTAGATTTACCCAGAGCCCTTGAGTAGAGAGTGTAGTGTCATCTTCATTTACTCCTATGGACCATATTTTTACAGCAATGGCAGGTCACAGAGCATCTCAATAGAATCTCTAGCTCTTTTATAAGGTAGGACTCTGTATTCAATCATTTAAAATGCCCATTATGAACTATCTGAAGTCTCTGTGAATCACGTGACGACAAAGCATTTTGAACTGGATTCGTGAGATCAAGTGAGAATCCATCTTGCCAAACCTCAAGCTTTGCACTTGTGTCCAAACCGCAGGGACTGAGACCAATCGGCGTCCTATGAGGGACTACTAGCAGCTACGAGTGCGGTTTAGGTCCGACAACGGTGAGAGAAGCAACTGATTGTTTGAAAGCAGCAGTGGCGGTTAGCATAGATGCCACTATAGCATCGATTATTTAGAACTGGAGAGTATATTTCTTTAAAAGAAAAGCACTGAAGGCTATTCACAGTGGAAAAGAAGTTTTCTCTCCTGATTGGTTTCGGCAAGAGTTTGAGATCGCCCTCCTGCTACATCATATGGTTTGTTCATTTGATTGGTCGAAGACAGATGGTTAGCTCAGTCAAAATGTATTTTTTGTGTGACTTTGTCATTTATCCGTACCATTGATCAAACTGTACAGTCTGCCCTGTTACTAGACTATATCACCATTGAAAAAGAAAGTTCCAGTGTGTTTTTATCTCTTTCGCCCTCAGAGTTAATCAAAACAATGATGATACATAACACTGAAGCAGCTGTCCATTTTAAACACAAGAGCGATCCAGACAGATGTATTCGGTTTAGCAGCAACGTATTAAATCACAAAACATTTCTTTCATCTTACATAACACATCATACACCGGGGAGCAGTCGCCTCATCGCATTACTGCCCACTTGCCTGTGAAGGGACGGATCACCTCTCCTCTTTTATTCTTTTTTATCTCTCCATCCGAAGAGATTGTGTCATCTGTCTCTGTCTCACCTCCCCTTTGAGATGAACTATATTACAAGCTCTGTAAACAATCTGTGGATATGTGCTGTTGCTTAGCAACCCTCGGAGGTGAGAGCAATAGGATAAGCGTGCGCCCTTACAACTGTGTTTCTGTGTGTGTTTGCATGCATGTGTGATTTTAATGCACAAAATGTGACACTACGGACTTTGGAGTCTGCAGATGTGCACCTGTGTGACGTGTGTGTGTGTGTGACGTGCACTCTCGTGGATATGTGTGTGTGACTGAAGGTATGGATATCGCATATGTGTGCTTGCATGTTGAGATTCAGGTGTGGTTAGCAGAGGCATCTGTCACACATCTCTTTAAAATACTGTTTATGTGCCTCTCACCGAATGTTATGTCGATTGACTATCGGCCTCCCCTGCTGTATCTTCATCTTCACCTCCTGCTAACAGACTGAACACTGGAGGGGACAAACTAAATCTATCACAGCTCTGTCCCTACCCACCTTTCTGTCTCTCTGACTTGTGTATCTGCCAGTTTATCTGTGTTAGCAGTGGCCCATTTTCACCAAGCATTGTGTTATGTTTACACCTGCCACATTAAAATGTGTCTGTGGGTCCACAAATTGAAATCTGATTGCCCTTTCATTCACAAAAATACCCACTGTGGCTTCCTTTGGTGATAATTACATCCTTCAAAACTGACATTAAAGACCTCATCCTGCTGACAATCAATTTTTGACAATACCGTCTCAGTTTGAGTTGTTTGCTCTTTGTCTGCTTTGCACCATTTCCTGCTTGGAAAAAGTTGTAATTGACTCATGTAGGCAAGGTGAACCAGATACATCAAAGTAATGTTAAAGAGGCTGCACACCTACACAGCTGTTAACACATATTTGGATAATTAGCTCTCTCGTCAGGTTGAAGGTGAGTAATTATGATACCTTTTTTAACATATGCAGCACAATTAATTGGAAAGTTAGGAAAACTTCAAGTTACAAGTACAGTCTTTTCATGCCCACACAGTGCTGGTGCTGCATTCATGTCATATTGGAATAAAAACGAGTCTCCGACTTCACAAGTCTTAGCTGTGGGAATCATTCACATCTTTCCCATTCATCTGAAAATAACATGAAAAATGAGTGAGGAGATGCCTAATCAAGGAAGATAAGTGAAAACATCTGTGTTGATTGGCTATGGATGTGGGCTTTAACAAGGACAATAAAGGAAGTGTCAGACTTGTTCCTAGACTACTATGTTCTCCAGATTTATATGATACATAATGGGGAAATGACAAAGTGTCATATGTTTCCAGGGTCCTGTGTTCCCAAGTTCAATGTCCTGTTAACGCACATTAACCCTCCTAATGTGTTTGGGTCACCACCCTAACCCTAACCCTAAGAACACAGGACCTTTGGAACATAGGACCCTGGGGGACCACGGACGTAGGACTGTGGAACAAAGAACCATAGAATTGTAGGACCCCGGGAACATGGGAGAGCAGAAATGTAGAGCAGCGAACATACAGTAGATCATTAGGAATATTGGACCCTGGGAATTTATCAGCCTGGGAGCACAAGATCCTGGGAACATGCCACTGTTGGAATACAAGGCACTGGGAACTTAGGACCATGGAAACAAAGCACCCAGGGAACATCCAACCATGGGAAAATAGAGCCCTAGGAACACAGGACCTTGGGAACATAAGACCTTGGGAACACATGACCTTGGGAACATAGGACCCTGGGAACATAGGACCTTGGGAACATAGGACCCTGGGACCATGCACCCGAGGAGAGCACATATGTAGAACTGGGGAACATAGGACCTTGGGGACATAGGACCCTTGGAACGTGGGAACTTAGGACCCTGGGAACATAGATAGGCTCCGCAATGGAGGTGGTTTCAATTTGAAATCCATCCATGATGCATTTAATCGTACCTGAGTCTTTCTACTATCAGCTCATCCAGGCTATGTTAATGCCAAATGTATCTGAGGGTAGACATCCCCTTTTCTGTGTTATCAAGTTTGGTTCGGGAAAGGATGTCATGCAAAATACATAATTCAGCTGAAGGAAATGGCCACCATGGCCGCCACGACGGGTTTTTGCCGATGGCTCCATATCTGAAAATGTTCAGGGCGCCAAACTGTACAACAGTACCAAGTTTCATGCTTTTATGAAAAGGGAACATTTTTTTACATATTACCTGGACTATAAGTTAATTATGATTTTATGTGGCTGTCCGTCTGTCTACAGGACAGCATTTAAGAAATATTTTCCAAAAACCCCTTGTAGAGAAAAAATCATCACATCACGGTTGTAATGTGGAGAGCCAGAATCTTTAGCAGAGTGCAGATAGCAGAGACTTGGCACGTGCGATTGATGGAGACTTTCCTTCTAGATAATCTTATAATCAATACAGGCTGAAAGCAGCAGACAGACAAGAGCAACAAGACAGGAACAGCAAGAACACCAGGACATCGAGGTGCAGCTGTGCCGGACAGGAGGATTTTTATAGCTTTCATTTATAGCTTTTACAGCACGATTTAGGATTAAATGAAAAACCTGAGTGGGGTCCGAAAGTGTTTTCTGACCATATATCAAGTAAAACATCAAGAATTTTGGACAGAGCCATTGAGAGTACCTGGTCAACCTACGTGAGAAAAAATAACTAAATGTTGAACTCATCTGATCAACTGATAGCCAGATTGTTTTTCTTGGTCTTTGTTCTAGTCTACATGGTGATTTCTACCAATCTGTGTCTTTACTGTATGTTTTAGGCCTTCTGTAGAGTTTTCTGTCTCTTTCCCAGCATTGATGTCACTCATCCTGTGCGCTTCTTACCTCTGTGTACTTTGCCAGCCTGTGTGTTTACCACCTGCCTTTTTGTTCCCATGCGAAGCTGCCAGGCTTGCCCTATTAGGCGGTGAGATATAAAAGGGGTCTGGGGAGCCAGTAAATCAGCCGGGCTTAGAGACAAGCTCCACTCTCCCTGTCCCCAGCTGCTTTCCCTGATTAAACCACCGGGCTGGCACAGAGAGAGAAGGAAAAGGGCAGCGAGAGGAGCTGGCAGACTGTTTAAAAAAAAAGGAAAGAAAATGCAAATTAAACTAGAGCAGCACATATTGTCCATCACTCTGCTCTGACAGTCCGTTCTCTCAAGTTTGGAACTCGACAGGAGCTAATTCATGGAGTTCACACATTTTTTTCTCTCATCAAATATGCTCACACAAAGGGTTTGAGTTACATTAGCACATTGTGCCACTTGAAGTCCTCCTTTCATTGAGCCTCGAAGGAAAAGTTCCGACCAGCACTGAGCCTTTCTGGTCGTCAGCAGGGGAATAAGGGCAACGGATCAGCCGAAGGTGGAATCGAACAGCCAGCTCAACCAATCATATAGTTAGCCAACACATTTCCCACATATCTGCCCTTTCAGATCTGGCTCACTTGCTGACTCTGAGAAATGTTTATATATCTGAATCCCGGTCTGTCAAATGCCACAGATAATGGAGATGACTCCAAATATGTCACTTTGATCTCAGAAGCAATTTGTTCAGTCTGACATTATTCAATCAAAACAGCAGAAGGCCAGACTCTGAATGTAGCCAGGGATGGATGATGAGAGCTGGATACAGTATTCAAGTGGTTCATCCAACAAATACACCAAAACACTTGAGACTTTCAAATTCCAGTTTCAGTGTATGGTACATATGGGCTCAATCCCATTTCCAGTTTTGACCCCTACCTCTCGTGTTCGAGTGCCCCCTTGACCCTTAGAACAGATTTCCAAGAGGTAGTTGTTGAAATCTCACCCTATGAAATGGGACAACCAGTAATAAGTACACTGCAGCAGTATTTTTATGTTAAAGACCTTTTTCTTTACAACTTTACTTAGAACAAGTGCCAGAAATAGGTTGTGATAACTGACAGGGGAAATACGTGTGGAAATCTGTAATTAATTGGGGAGAAATACAAGAGAATTTTGACTCTGGGGGCAAGCCGAGAGAGGCTGGGGTTGGCAAGTATGACTAATTCTACTCTGTTATTGAAGAGGTCATATTATGCTAATTTCCAGGTTCATACTTTTATCTGGGGGTCCTAGTTGAATATTACATACTTTGATTTAAAAAAAAAACACATTATTTTTCTCATGTAGTGCATTGCTGCAGCATCCCTCTCACACTGTGTCTTGAACGTTTTAGCTTCAGAGAAAGACATCTCGCCTCTGTTCAATCTATGGTGAGAGTTGCACATGTGCATTACTTAACGGGCAGGACGTAGCCAATCAGAGGCAGAGTAGGGCAGGTCATGCTGAGCAAGGTAGTGTGATCTAAAATAACGCCGCTACAGCAGTAGCAACTGTGTGTCTGCTGACTGACTGGAGTGTATATATTTTATAACAAATATATAAAAATATATATTTATATAATGCCTGTTACACAGTGACGCACATCAGTTACAGAAGTAAAGGTTCGACTCCAAACCAGGCGTTTCAGTCAGTGCAGGGGCAGTGTTTTTTGTGGGAGAGAGTAACTCCCTTTGGTGTGGACTTCGGGCTTTTTCACTTTGCAGACCTTTTACATGCACGAAAATGCTACATAACGCAATAACGGAAAGGCAAAACCCCAAAAAGCATAATATGACCTCTTTAAAGCATAAAACAACATGTTATAAAATTCAAATGTAATTGATTGAAAATGTATTTTCTCACTAAGAATTTGGCGTGGATCAAAATTTCAGTACACTTTTCTTCTCCATCTTTCCCTGTTCGTAGGTCAGACAGTTTTTAATTGGGTGTCTCAGGTGCATAGAAACAGAGAGGGGGCACAGAGAGGCGGACGGACTGTCAGAAGATGAAAGAAATGTGACAGAGAGGCTGTGAGAGCAGGGATGTCATGGAGCCAGCCCACTTTCATTGGAATGGTGTGAATCCAGTAGTCGCACATCATACAGAAAACCCCCCTGAGATCATTCCCTTTCCTTCACTCACACCCAATGTGACTAACATACAGCTCATACAGAACCTGAAGTTCTGCCAAACACAAGGGTCATCAGTTCAAGCTACTTTCTTCCAACATAGATTGATTAAAAGCAAATTCCCTCAAAGATGCTGGTTGGATGATCAGTGCTTTTTCAGCTGAATACTTGCTTGCAGACTACACTTGGTGCAGGTCCACGTGACAAATTGTACGCTAAATTTCCTCAGTGGTGGCAGTGAGCTGTCTTTTCACATGCATCTACATTCAGATGAATATATTCCGTAAAACACACAGTTGCTGAATCCACCGACAAGGTTATATATCTATATATATCTTTATGTGAGTTACAAACACTGTGTACTTTGGGCATCATCACTTTTGATAGACTTGCAGTATATTACTTAGTAAACTTAGAACAGCGCCCACTTAGTAAACACATTCAAACTCAAATACATATAGCATCACTCAGTAATGTCATGTAAGCAATCCCTGCATCCAATCAAAACATTGTTGATAGAATAGTGTGATGCTATCATTAGACTGCAACATTTTTCTCAAGAGAAGTGTCGTTGTGAGCAGTAGAATAACCGAGACTACCCAACAAAAACTGAATTAAGGTTACAGAAATGCAATTAACTTTTAACTGGCTATGAAACAGTCTCAATTTAACACTGGTGCCTTTATGTGATTTACATGCACAAACAAGGTCATCAGCAAGAAAATTGACTATTTCCATATATAATTATTAAAATTTACCTTTATGCCTGTCACTGGGTCCAATTCTGATGTATCGTCAATCTGCACAGAGCAGATTGAGCCTGATAGGATGTCATACAGCAGAACAGCACACTTGTTTAGGGTGAGGAGAAGATAATTTTTTAGCTTAAAATGACTGCTTTAGTCGGCACAAACTTGGCTGGAGATATCCCGACTCCCCATCAAAAATATCTCAAGACTACACATAGCCATGCTGCTAGCATGACTAAAAAGTTGCAGTGGGTAGCTCGCTGACTTCCTACCTTGCCCGTGTTATGGTTGATTATGTGATAAATGATGAAATACCTGCAGACACAGTCAGACTGTCCCAGGGGCATGTTGTCTGCAGCACATCAAAGGACATTTTGTGACCACAGACCTGGTATGTACTCAAACCAGGGAAATGATATGCTGCACGACAGGTATGTGAGTACAGTACGTGCTCTTGGTCACACACATAAGTCTATTTTTCACGGCAGGTTGATTTGAACTCATGTGTCAGGCACACTCTCTCTGGACTCCGGTTGTTATATGAATAACCTCTCAGCCCTCACACACTCACACACACACTGCTGCCCTGTCAGGGATGCCTGTGTGATGAGAGATGTGTTTGTCAATAATACATCTCTCAGGAACCAAAGACGTGTCAGGTGTTGTGTCTGGTCGGCTTGTCTTTCTGCCCGCATGAGTTTGTGTCCCTGAACACCTCCCCGCCTGACTGTCTGCTAATGGATGAAGGGCTGGACAGCTATACTGATGGTTATAGATAAATAAATGGGTGATTGCACTGCTGGATTTTCTTTTTCTTCTTCTCTATCAACCTTTCTCACTCTGTTGTTCAGTCATAAATGCAGAACAATGTCGTCCAGCAGTGGGTCAAATTAGATACATTCCCCACTGGATCATTTTGGTTCAATTAGCCACATAATCTAGCATGTAAAGGTCACTGTGGGCTGGTGGCGACTGCTGTGTGTGTGTGTGTCTGCTTGTGTCTCGTAAGGGCGGGTCAGCGGACTGTGTTGACAAACCGGTGGGGGAAAGAAGATGGAGAGAGATGAATCGAGCAGGAGAGGGGAAGAGAAAGGAGACAGATAAAGGAGGAAAGAAGAAGAAGAGGACAGAGAGAGATGACATTGATGATGATGAGGTGGAGGAAGGCGTGGACGGGGATTGAAGGCCACTGACAGGCAGAGCGAGGGGAAGATAGATTTATAAATGGAGACAGAAAAAGGGGACAAGAAATATTGAGTACAGGAGCTGTGGAAGAAAAACCCTGTATTCTTTCATTTAGTTTTTCTGTCCCTCTGATATATTTTGTGAGAAGCTCTTTGAATAGGTTTGTGCTCCTGAGTTCAGGCTTTGCAAGAAGTAGTATCAGTAGCTTGCAGTTAAGAAGACAGTCCCGTGACAGAGGGAAAAATGACTTCAAAATGACAAAAAAACTAGCAGTGGACATCAGATGCAAAAACAGGATTTCTTACACGTCCAAAGGATGACAAAGTATGAAAAATGGTAAACAAACATCAGTTTTTACATGTTTCTTTTTATTTGCCTCAGTCAGCTTCTGGTCTGTTTTTGTGTAGTTGCTGTTCGTGGTGTGAAATTGCATCAGCAGGGCGGGGGAACAAGGAAGTCATTGGTGAAAAGTCCAAGTGTGACAAAAACATGTGTGGATCGCCACCTTTCTCTCGCACAGCTCTACAGGAAGTCGTCAGAGTGTACTGGACACGATGACACAGAGGTCGACCGATTGTGGATTTCTAAAGGCAGATGTAATAAGTATAGTTTGGAGCAGGAAAAAGCCCATAGCCGATTAATCATTTAATATAAAATAAACTTTCACTGAAATATTAATGATCTCAAAATGATATTGACTGCAAAACAATGATAGGCTATATGCCACTAACTGAGCCAAGTTCTGCCGATAACAATAGTTTGTAGACCTCTAAAAAGAAATAAGTTAAGCCTTAATTGAACCAGCAAAGGGAAATTCAGTGAAAGTAGCAAGTGAGCTTCTGCAAAAGGTTGCCTAACCCTCAGCGTCCTGATGTAAGAAACAGTTATAGATCAGAAAATAAGAAGATTAAATGCCTGGGGCACAGAAAGTGACAATTATTGGCTGTAATTCCATGTTAGCGATAAAGTGCTACAAGCTAACTGCTTTGGGTCATTAGTTTAGACTTAAAAGGTCAATTGTCAGCATCTTCCAAAACGGCTGTAGTTTGGTTAGTTTTCTGCACTAAAACTACTTGGTTTACTTTGGCTTTGCTCTAATTTTATATACTTGAGGGGAGTTTAATATATATCTTCCAATGTTTTCTATGAAAAACTCTTAAGTTGTAACGTAACTAGTTACATTAGTAACAAATAAATGCAATGGATCAAAAATTAACCTGCAATATTTCCCTCTTAATTATAATGGAGTAGAAGTGTAAAGTAGCATGAAATGAAAACACTTACATTTGTACTTAAATACACTATAAACTAAGTACACTTGAGTAGATGTAATTAGTAACTTTCCGGCACTGTCTAGGAAATGTGGTAGGTTATTAATTAAATTCTATAATTTTATAATCAACCAAAAAAGAGTGGGGAAACAATAAAAACCTCACAGATGCCTTGAAAAAACAGACATTTTGGTGTTATATAGTACACACCTATGATATAATATGATATGATACGATGAGTGTTTGTTGTAGTCAGTGGGCAGTTAGATGTTTTGTCGGTGACACAGGCCAGTTGGCCCTCACAGATGGTCCCACAGACAAATGTCATGTTGGAAATGTCACTAGACGCCAGTTTTTACATGGTCACTCTGCTGGCAAGCCCACAAGGAGCTGGCACAGCCAACTCTGTGTGTGTGTGTGTGTGTGTGTGTGTGTGTGTGTGTGTGTGTGTGTGTGTGTGTGTGTGTATGCGTGTGTTTATTGTGCACATTGTGGGAGAATTGCCCAAATCAGACTTGTTTTTTTAATGCGTTCCTGTGTGTGCTTGTATGTCGTCAAGCGTTCAAAAGCAGCTTAATCATGCCAACCTCCTCCACTGTCTCCAACGGAGTCGCATCAAGATCCTCTTTAATGAGAAATATTCTAATTATCCCTCTAATCAAAAGCACACCGAAACACATTACGCTTGTACACCACTCACTGTAGCACAAACATCTCATTTGCTTAATGCACAGTAAGATGTCATTTGTGAAGCATGTTTATTCTGTAGATGGAGCGGCATTTACAACGTGCAAAATACATGTTTAACTAAATGCAGATGTTACACAAAGTCATACAGAGAAAAGCCATAAAAACACAGTGAATTGATAACAAAATGACCAGGCAGTTTGTATTCACCCACACAAGTGTTTTCACTTGTGTTTCCTGAGTAGACCTCCTCTCAGGACTGTGGGTGTCTGTGCCTACTGTGCTTCATTGACACCTCCCTCAGTCTCTTGTTAGTTTTGTTAAAGGCAGGTCAACTCACGCCTTTATCATTTGTATAAGTACACGAGTTTAGTATTGTCACATGATTTTAGTGAGGACAGTTAAAGGATAGTGAAAACACCTGCGCCCGTGTGCATTGCCCAGTGATTCAACTGTAGACACGTTAAAATACAGTACAGCCCATTGTTAGCAAATGTACAGTAAGTTGAATCTATTTAGTCTACAATGCTAAAATCCCAAATTGAAAACTATACTTTAATAAGTTGTTTGCTTTTGATTTGTGAGAAAGAAAATCAACCGATCTCTTGTGATTATCACCACACACAAAACAAAAATATCACGTTTTGGCCTAAAATATCAAGTTTTGTCGTCTCATCCACAGCTGGAAATTGTCTCTTTAAAAAATATCTTGCTCACAAATGTTGGAACATCGTGGCCCCTCATCAAATATAGCCAGTGGTTTCACAGTTACAAATGTTGAAACACAGTCTTGAACTGTGGTCACTGGCTTGGCAGCCTTCTCGCCTCCACTGCTAATATAAAAGTCAGGTCATAAACATTTTGTCGGTATGATACAAAATTTTAATGTATCAGTGGTTTTGAAGATGCGTTAACTGCCGACATTTTATCCTGGCGACTGTGCTAAAACTGCTGTAGCTGGAGAGCTAGTGCTACAGTAGTATTCTTTTCAAGTTATTTACTCCGCCCTGATATTTTTTTGTCATGATTATGGGTATACTGTATAATTGAATTCAATTAAAGAGTGATTTAGGAGAAAAATGGTCTTTGAGCAGCTTGCTAATTGTAGTTAGTGCAACGTGTTTGCTGCAGTTGTCAGATTTCACCAAAAGGGATCCAGACACAAGACACACATGCAGGCAGGCAAAAGCCAGCTTTTTGAAAACCAATGTCTAATAAATCCAAAATCCAGAATCCAAAAAAGAAGCAACAACACAGAAATCTAGAAATCCAAGAAACTAAAACAAAAAGCCAAGGACAAACAAAAGGCGAAGTACAAACCAAGAAAACTCAAGGAATCAAAAGCCAGAAACACACCATGGGGAGATGGGACACAGAGACACAGGAACAGACTCAGGAAACTCAATGGACAAACTAACAAAGACAGCAGGGAGCACACAGACTAAAACAGACAAAGGGAGGAAGTAGAAAGTGAGACGAGACACAGGAGGATAGAGCTTCAAAATAAACAGGAAATAACTAAACCAAAAACTCAAACTATAGCAGCATTGTATCCTGGAAGGTTGACTGAAAATGGATTGTGCAACACTGCTAAGATACGCAAGTGTCTTTCATTTCAGATAGCCCAGCTCTCCATTTCCTTAAAGCTTAATACACTGCTATTGGTCAACAGCGAGTTCACCTAAATTGAACTCGTCGCACTTGACTTAACTTTTGACATCACAAATTAATTGTGTGTGAGACTCTTCAGAGCTTTGTGTAGCACTTGTTAGTAGGGAGCGCAGCAAACCAAGTGAAACCAACAGTGATTAAACAGGTCCAGTTATTTAAAGCAGTGAATGTACTGTTTGGTGCTGCTGCTGCTGCATTATCCTTGCCTTGTGTTTAGTGATGATATATACCCCTGCTCATTTTGTCACGTCTTGGGGGTCAGGCAGGCAAACACAAACTGTGTTTTCATTCTGTGATGATGACAGACATCTGCAGATGCTACACTTTGTGCTCTGTGTGTGTGTAGTCGTGAATCAGAACATCCAATCCATCTGCGGCGTACCTATTTGGGCAAAGCGCTTTTGTTCCAGAGCATAAATGTGACGCAGCTCTGTGTTCGTATGCATTCATTTGAAAAATAGGCCAGTTCCCATGAGACTCTCCATCTCTCTCTATCTCTCTGTGTGTCTCTCTTGCTGCCTCTCCAGCCACGTCCTGTCCTGTCCTGTCCATCCATTTATCATTCGCTTCTTCACACCTACCCTCTTCTTTATTTTCTCAAACCATTCATTCTTCTCCTCGCCTTTCAATCATTTTCTCACTTACTTACTTCCTGCTTTCCCTCTCTTCCTTACTCAGTGTGTCGGCCACTCGCTCGCACAGAAACACTAGCTTGTTCATTTACACCCACTCACTCACTACTTGCCTACTCACACACTCTTTCACACACACACTCTCTCTCACTGTAGCCTTACAGTGATCCTTCCATCTGTCTCCAGCTCCTATAAATCCATACTATTAAGTTACATAATTAGATCAGTGCTCTGTCAATAAGTAGCACTCTGTTAGAGCGTTTCCCTCTTATAGAGAAAGGAAACCTCCCCTGTCGGTCTATTTCACACCCTCACACACATATACACGTTTGCCATCAGTCACTGTTAACCGCTCCAGCAGCATCATGACCTGCTCTGTGGGTCAGGCAGTTTCCTTTGTTTTCTCTGGAATACAAAGAAAGATTTTGGTATGTATCAAACCAATGATTTGATATGTTTTAGCCTATAAGCATTGTCTGGTGTAACAACTCCATAGTTCAGGAGCAGTTACATTTAAACAACTAAAACTACTTGGTTAAGGTTAGAGAAAGATCACGATCAAGGTCAAGGTTAGAAAAAGTTTGCCAACATGATTAAAAATAACTTTGACTCAAACTGCGGCCTCGTGTCAAAAAAGTTTTCCTGGATTTCAGCAGAACTGGCACCACTGAAGACTTGCAAACTTAACACTTCCTGTATCTGTTTCAAATTAAAAACCCTCCAGGGTTTCAGTGGACAGAAATCCTTCATTCCTCAACAAGGCTTTCATTGTGAAACATTTGCAGGACCATGTTGTGGAAAACTCAATGACAATGAACAGAGCGACTTGAAATGCCGCTTATATGATCTTGAATTGTTGATTTGAATTGTTGTATTGAGTTGCATAGTTGGTAATATAAAAAAAAAAACACAATGTGTCACAGTTGACATGATGGACTGTAGTGCTGCTGTCATTCATGGGCTCTCATTATGTTGTTATGTTTTTTTTTGAATGACACATAAGTCACATGCACATAAGGCTTTTGGCTCATTCAGGAATATAATATATATAATCCCCCTTCTTAGACTATATATCGTTTTAGATTTTGGATATCTTAATATATCTATAAGGCCTATATACTATATAACATAGTATCACCTTCATGATCTAAGTGACAAGTAGCAACGTGTAGTCACAGAGTCAGAGGATCATAGAGATACACTACTGCCTCTAGTAGTCCTATAATATTCAGAGAATATTTCTACGATTATCCGATAGTATCTGTGCTGCTGAAGATACATTCTGAAACAACGCCACCGCTATAATAAAGAGACATGATTACAGATATAATTAATAAAATGTAAGTCATGATTTATTCACTAAGTCTGTTTCCATTGCACTTAGTCAAATTTTGTTTTTATCCACACACCAACTCTATGCACTATGACTATACACTGTGTTGATGAAGTGATGAAGAGGCTCTGGAATGGCTTATGATGCAGCAGCAACAACATCAAAACTTATGGGATACTTTAGAAAGTGGTTTTCAGAAAATATAAAGTATAGGTAATTTTGTGGCTAATGGGCGACACAATACAAAGCCATCAGCGTGGTCCTCCCAAGAGTCAGCCGCCTCCGAGACGATCCTGTAATGTGTCAGTAAATGTCAACCGTGAGTCAGCGATTCCTTTCACCGCCACCCATGTGAAACGAGCGAAGGACAGCAGGGAGCGATCGAATGTAAGAAGGAGAGAGAGTCGAGTGAAAACATGTCTAATATCTACAGTGTAACAAATCACTGTGGACGTGAAGTAGAGACGGAAAGAGACTGACAGGCTTACCAAGCACCTCAAAAAACAGCAATATTTGGCTGGAGTCTGGTTGCAGTGATTTGATTCATCTGTCTTTCAGATGTTGATAGGTGTAAATGACAACCTGACAAGTTGGTGACATGTGAAACAAGAACTAGAATGAATACATTAAAGTACCTGTGAACCATGTTAGTGCAATTCTATTTTCTCTTCCACCTGTCACTCTCTCCACCCATGTGCTCCCTGCAGCTATCGTTATCTCAGTCCCTCCTTCTGCTCCTCTCCTCCTGCATCTGTCTCTCTCCCTGGCCGATGTCGGTGTTGTCACTTCACCTTCAACGTGTTGAATGAGAGGTCTGGAATGAAAGCGTGACAGGAGCGTGGATCCCTGTTTCCGTTTTTAGAGCGGGGTCGGGGCCAGATCACACCTTCCCGTGTTTGCCTCGCACCGACGCTCCGCAGGGTCTCTTATGTAA
This sequence comes from Pagrus major, assembly GCF_040436345.1. Classification (NCBI taxonomy): domain Eukaryota; kingdom Metazoa; phylum Chordata; class Actinopteri; order Spariformes; family Sparidae; genus Pagrus; species Pagrus major. Next base: position 9,725,686 of record NC_133228.1, read on the forward strand.
AACACAGTGGGTGTTTGTGTGTGTCTGTGTGTGTCTGTGGGGAAGAGAAAGATGATATCTCTGTTGCTCGGTGTGTGTGCGTGTAAGAAATGAGTGTGAAATTAGTCCTCTCTAATGTGTGTTTTTTTATCGGCGCAGGTAAAGATGATTACTCTGGAGTTCTCACTAATCAAACAAAATTACTTCAATACACTCTAATGATCATGGGTTATTACCAGGGCACTGTGGCTCTGACCTTATTATTGGCTGTGTGAAAACTAGGATTGAAAGCTTATTCTTCTCACTATAAATGGCTCCTGATAAAAATTGCTCTTATAAAATGAAAAATGTGGAAAGTCGGTCCTTTTAGTCTCTGTGCAGTTGTGAGATATATGCTTTATGTCGGGCGTCACAACACAAAGGGACATTTGTTTGTCCATGTGAAAATACCTGCCTAACAGTTAAATGGCTAGTTTTTTCCTTGACAGTTCTTTTAACTTTCCCTGGCATTTTGTTCACAATTACATTCCATTTTGTTTAATAAAAAGTCACTCAAGCAGGAAAAGAAAGCTTTCCCAACTATCAATCTTGCTAGAGGTCATTTAAAAAATGAATAATATAAAAAAAATGTCAAATATTCAGGTAATAATTCAGGTAATCCTCAGAATTCAAAGGCACAGAATGGCAGCATTTTTCCATTTTCACCCTCCCTACAAGACAGAAACCGTTCACTACAGCTCCCTGAGTACCAGAACCAGTCCTGTCTGACCCGTGACCCCCTCAGACACCCTTTTATTAAGAACCAGTTCCCAGAAGGGAAGAAGAAAGAAATCTTTGAGATGAAGGGTTGCTTTAGTTTTAATATCAAAGACTGCTCTGTGATCAAAATGAAATGCGAGAATAAAGATATATATTTTAGGGCTGTTTATCAGACATCTGGAACTACCTCGGAGGTCTGTTTCATGCAGGTCCTGTTTGACTGCCTGGGAGTGTTTCTTGTCACTTTGTGATTTGTGTTAATAGTTGACAAGTAGTGGGTGTTTCAGACTGAGAGGTGTCACTTTCTATCAGGCATGACAGCTTAAACCTGTCCCATTCAGGGTTGAAGCACTGCAGAAAAACACTTTAAGATTGTAAATATTATCAAAAGCATGGGGATGAAATACCAAAAATAAAAATGGTGAGAATTTCAACTGTTTCTGCCAGTTTATGGAAACACAGTTTAAGGGAAAAAATACATATTTTTCCTCTTACCTGTAGAACTATATATTGTTTCATTGTGACTTGTCAAATTTTGGATATATAAGTTGTACTGTTGTCTGCCTTCTCTAGAATATGATGGAACTAGATGGCAAAAAAAAAAAATCAACTGATGTCTCTAGCTGGGACATCATGACCCTGTTATTCAAGACAATCCATAGACATGTGATGGTTTGGTCATTTCCTGTTTTATTTTGTTGATCATATCTTCATGTGTCATGTGTTCCTCCACTTCCTGTCTTTGTCTGTTTTCCCGCCCTTTTTTCCTGCTTACCTATTTTCCATTAGTTAATCATTCCTGTGTATTTAAGCCTGTGTTACTCCTATGTCTCCTGTGTTCCTGTGCCTGTTCCCCCGGTCACTGTGTTTGTTCTGCGTCCCATATGACGTGTCCTCATCGGCTGAGCTGTAAAGTTAGCTAGCTTAGTTAGCTACGTTAGCTCGCCTCTTGTCCATGAGTAGATGCACACTTCCTCTCAACAAGGTCTGTGGATTATCTTGAGTAACCAGGTCATGATTTTTGGCGAGAGACTTTGCTGTTGAGTATTTCAAATTGAATTTTTCAGCACTTTGAGCCCTACAAGCCGAGTGCAATCTTGTTCCATTATATTCAAGAGAGGGCAGACAGCTCTAAGGCCAACATCTCCAAAACAACTCACACCAAAATGATTTAGATGGATAAATACCACTATGTACTGTTTATAGGAAAATATGTTGGTTTTTCATAATTTTGGGGTGAACTGTCCCTTTAAAATGTAACTTTTGTCATATTTCCATGTATAAAAAAAAGTTGGCTCATTAAAGAGCACATTTTTGTCAGGAAAAAACAAACAAATATTGAGCCAAAAAGTTCTGCGTGTACCCGTTATAATGATGGGGAACATTTCCATGAGACTGCTGAGCAGCAGCAGCACTTCTTCATCCGCTGATTTGTTTGTCTCCAACTTTCTTTCCCTTGACGCTGCGAGATGACGAGCGAGAACGAGCTGATATGCAGATCTTGCCTTCTTTTCTCCTGCTCACCTGTAACTATAAAAAGCAATACTTTTCACAGGAGGATTCAGAAGAGTATACAGTGAGGGTGCAGAGGGTGAATAATGACAGCAATCAGAAATTAGCCGGGCTCAAGTTCACACCTTGAGTGTCTGCTGGCGGCGTGTTGCGTCTGAGCTTCCTTTTTCTGAGAAGCTTTTAACACGAGACGCACTTCTTGGCAAAGTGGTCGGAAAAATGATCGCTTTGTTTGAGCAGGCTGTTATTCACAGTAGTTTTAAGTTAGGACATACTGTGCGTGTGTGTGTGTGTGTGTGAGCGCTGTAATCAGTAAAATGCAGGGCTGAAGATGGAACACAGCAGGCTGCACTGCTGAGAACAGGAATAGTGTTTTTACTCCCGCTGCTGCTCCAAAACCGACTCATTTCTCTTGTGTGCTTTTGAGTGTGTATGCATGTATTTGTGTCTACGCTCGCGTCCGCTCAGCACATTCATTTACCGGTACATATCTTAACTCCACAGATGGCTAAAAAGGCCATCTGTAACTTTTACCACCTGCCAAAAGACGTGCAAGTGTAGGTCAAGCTTTCAGAACCAGAATCGCGGCGTCTCAATCCTTTTTTCCGTTCTCGTTCTGACTGACTGGATACAGTGGCAGAAAAGTAAAGAGTTATTATGCAAATCCCTCAATTGAACGTCTTTGTTTTTTGGGGAAGAGGGAGAGCAAGAGAGGGATAATAATTCTTTTGAAGAGATGAAAAGCAGAATGCTAATTCTGAGTTGCCTGTAGAGACACAGAGAGGCAGACAATGCTGGAGACTTTTTATTTTGGCTCCTTCTTTAATGAGTATCACCTTCTTTGTATTTGTGATGCATTCTCTGAGGGATTTAGACAGCCTGCGTGCTTGTATACATACCTCCGTGGGTGAGAATATGTGTTTCCTGCCTCATTCAGGAATATAATTCCCATAATGACACTATACATTGAGTCCTCGCAGGTGTGCGTGTTTGTGCGGCCACCCTATGTGCACTTGTCCATGTTTTTTTTGTCTCCATCACATCAAATCATAATTGAAGTGGGAAATGGACCCCATGCAAGTGTCTGCATTGTTGACCGCAGCCTGTTAAGAGCGTTGTTGATGATGATTGGAGGTAATCTGCCAACGTGGAGCAACACGGTGCCAGAGTTGCGAGTATAATTATACTCTATGAGAGCAGACAGAAGGGGGAGGGCAGTGAGAGTGACTGGTGAGGGACTATTTATAGTCGATCGTTAATCGTCTCCAGATGAGTGGCTGGTGCTCAAGTAGAGAGGCAGTGATTGGTGGACGAGTGGTTGGCTCTCAAGAAGAGAGGCTGTGGTTGGTTTGTTGACTTGTTTGGACAAATTATTATTTTCAATTTTTAAGAATATTTTTTGAGAACTGTGTTTTATAACTACAAGCATGGTTATATAATAAGGGCAATTCTGGGTTATTACAACTTGGATCTTGCTGTTGTAGTTCACATTTTTCCTGCGCAAAGAAGGGTTATTACTGACTCTTTGTTTGGTGGACCCACTTTCAATTTCAACAAAAGTGCTTTAAAGCTTTAGTTTGAGATATTTTGAGAAATGTGATGAGCTTTGTTGCAGGGAGTTGGACGAGAAGATCAATGCGTCATATCTGTCTTTGAAGCTACAGCCAGCAGCCAGTTAGCTTAGCTTAGCATAAAGACTGGAAACAGGGGGAAACAGAAAAAACTGAAGTGCAAAAACTGTACTGGTCGGTCGATTAATATCAGCCGATATTGGCCTAACAGATATGTTGGTATCGGCACATATGCTGTCCAGTATGTAAGTATATTGTTTCAGGGCGCTGATGTCATTTTGGACAGTGGAGTTTATTGTTAAACTGTAAAATATCCTGCATCCATAACACTCCTATCTTTATCACAAGTTTGATAACCACATTTAAGGGATCATTGAACAAAAAAATGTCTATATATGATCTGTGCATATAAGAATATCAGATGATATATCGATGTAGGACATTTTCTTTGTTACCCTTGGAGGGAGCCCGGCTAGCTGTTTCTACGTTTTCTGTCTTTGTTGCTCAGCTAAGCTAACGGTTTGCTAGCTCCAGCTACATTATTACTGTACAGACATCAGATTTGTATTGGCAAGAAAATTGCTGAGTGATTTTTTATGAAAGCTGAAAGCAGCAATACCAGAGGCTGAGCAATTGGCCCGTTCGGAAAAGGCACATTTTGAACGGGTACGGCACTAGTTCCTAGTTCCGGTCAGGCTGACCTGTTGACTTCTCTACAACCTTTTTGATCATGTGACTGCTTGTATTTGTTACCCTATTAGCTAATTGCCATGTACCCACATCTCAGTAATAAAGCTAGTGAGCACAGTGGTATCATTACTGAAGGAGGCAATGGTCAATGTCAAAAAAATAAGGAACAAGTTGTAATAAATGAAAGTTATCCTTTTGATTTTGTGATGTTGGTCTCTCACCTGGCATATAATTGGATGATTTTGCTACTGGAACTGACTCTTTGCCTTCTGTCTCTGTGTCCAACAGGTACTACAGCGCCACCATCCTGCAGATGTCAGGAGTGCGGGATGACCGGCTGGCCATCTGGCTGGCTGGACTCACCACCCTCACTAACTTCCTGTTTACCCTGCTGGGAGTGTGGCTGGTGGAGAGAGTGGGGCGCAGGAAGCTCACCTTGGGCAGTATCATAGGTAAACCACTCGAACTGTCCACTTCAGGTAGTGATGTCTACAGATACTAATGATCAGATTTTCATGTTGTGTTTGTCATTTTTTTTGGACAGGTTCGTGTTTGAGTTTGGGCCTGTTGGCCATTGGTTTTCTGATGTCGGCCCAGCACAGCCCTCCTGTCACCTTTCACCCACTGGACCCATCTATGGCCAACTCTACCTGCGCCAAATACCAGTAAGTACAAACCTCTAGGGTTCAGTTTGGTTACAAGGTAAACGCTGCTGCTGTAAAACTGGCTCCTCTGCTATAAAACAATGAACCTTTATGATCTCCCTTCATGAACAACCATAAGCAAAAAATAATGGGCAGTTACAGCACAGTTTTACTGACATTATGGTCCAAATAAGAGCGGTTAAATACTGCTCAGGACCTGAAATTGATTGGTTTGAGCCCTGGAATTACTCCGACTGCTTACAGCCCTCCAAAAGACAGAAAGAAAGAACTAGCATTGCAATGTTTAGAAGGATTCAACATTCAGAGGCTCTTCTGAGGCTTAAGCTGCTCACATGGGACATGTTTATTTGATAATTAGATACTTTTAAAAGGATTAGTTTGAGAAGTGTCGAGAGTGCTGCAACGCCGTTTTGCTGTGACTCTCCAGAAATGTTTTGTGGACTGCAAAACTTCCCCCAACTTTTCATCAGCTTGAGGGTTTGTAGATAATGACTGCATTTTAATGTTTTGGTGAACTTATCCTTTAAGCATCCCAAAGGAAGACTTGGGGGGATTTAAAGAGTACTCCCCCAGCTCTTCACCGGGGTTGATATTAAGTGCCGTTATTCACATTTAGTCGCATTATGCACAGGTATGGATGAAAATGCAAAGCAAAACCAAGACCGCAATTCAACATAAAGGCACTTCTGCTCTCTGTAAAAGCACTCAGTACTTTGTCAGGATATGAGCCCAGAGTGCGGGAGAGCACTCTCAGTGGTGGAGAGCTTCAGAGGATAAAAAACCTTCTGAGAGGATATCTGTGCTGAAGTTATTGCAGGTTTTCACACATACATTAGTAAAAATCTGTGTATTTCTCAGCACTCAGACTTGAATTTAAGATTAGTGCCAGCGTATATATGCGGAGTCTGGCTGAAAGTCAGATTTTTGCACTGTACTGTGCAACATCCATCCCGTTTCCTCCTGATTTATTAAAAAACAAATAAAACAGCGGGTTATCATGGAAAACAATTCTCTATAAATGCTTTGCAAACATTGTTCATGATTTTTTCCCCGAATATTAATCTTAAAATACCATGCGCTTCATTGTCTCCATTGGCAACACAAGGCAAACACACACACACACACACACATACACACAGATGGAGAACCTGGGTGTGTTTTCATGTAAGCCAGGGACCAGTTGCCTCTGTGTTCCAATTTACTCTCACTTACACAGACACAAGATGAAACTCATGTGTAACGACGCTCTTTCATCATAACAACAAACAGCGCCTAATGGACTCGCTGTCCGGCAACCCACACACTGCAACACACGCCGCCACACACAAACACAAACGCAGTGGTAATTTGAAGAGATGAGTGCTTTCACCACACTGCAGCGCCTTCATTGAGTTCACTTTACTGCATTCGAGCGCACACATCCCCTCGCTGACCACGGGCCACGTCAGAGGAGCACCGGAGCCACCGCAGGCGTCTCACGCTCATTATGGACGAGACGACCCATTAAGGATGCGTTCTTGAGGTGTCTCCAGTTCGATCTGACTTTAGGTGACTTCCATGGGAGATTATGCAATCTCTTGGATATATTGATTGACAAATGCTGTTGCTACGCTGGTTGATACTCATCATCCTTGTGTGGCACGTATGTAGTTTACAGTGACTGACCACCAAAGTTATACAAAGCAGGGTCCTTATATCTTGCAGGCGACCATCGATTTTGCCCAATGAAATGTCGACTGCTACTAGGAGATTTTATTATTTTGCCATAGATAGCCAGGTAATTAAGCTAATGTATCTGTAGTTGGTAGAAAAAATCTTTTTAATGCTTTCAACTGACTTGTAAGCCATGAGCCTGTCAAATGAGTCTTAAAGGGGCTGTATGTAACAATTTGTAGCAATTCACACGTTTTAATCACTTTTTTATTGGCCGTAGGTGAGCGGATTGTAATGTGATGTAAATCACACCTGCAGTGCGTGTTGCAAAAAGTTTTTTTTTTGCAGGTAAAACTGGGGCTGGTGTTGTCTTTCTAATGGCCCTTTTTTTGTGTGTCGAACAGTGTGTTCCCAATTGACTGGTGACGTATTGTAATTACATTTTAAATAAATAATTTACATCTGACCACATGGCCTTAGTGCTGGTTATATCACACTTGATACCACGTAGTCTCTCCTTTTTAAGAAGAATTTGAAGGCGTAAATGGCATAAAAACAATGACAGCCGAGCATAGTCGTCAGTGATTTTAAAATCAGATCCTGGTTTTGGAGAATCCTGACACCTACTAATAAATCAGATGTTCACAGAGAACTTCATGACTTTGCTAATATACAACTACAGAATTATTAGATACACATTTCAAGTTGTCATTTCAATCTTCAAGCTGATGCACGTCTCTTCACCTTCCCACAGTATTTACTTCTGCTTCCCACCGACACTAGTGCCTGGTTTTATTTGAGCCTATCTGACCTCAGTGTGTAATTAGAGCAAGGTGCCCTGCACTCAGGGAGTCGGTACACTGCAAAAATAGACCTCTGAAACAAAGCACCCATTTCATGCATTTCCATCGGGCACCACAACAACAAAATTGAATTTGTCTCCAAGTCAGCGCTTCAAACTCTCTTACATGTGGACCGCTAATCACATAACTGACTGTGGCACATGATGAGATGTACTTTTAATAAACAAAGACATTACAGAGGGAAAGAACAGGATAAAGATGTAATGATGAAGAATAATTTTGATGAATCAGTTCCTGTATGTGGGGAATGGTCCATACATTAATTTAATTTGGGTAATGAGGCAAGTCTCAATTAGAATCTTAATTGGAGGGGGTGGACTGCTGCTTTCTGTCATAGTCCCATCTTGTGACTGAAGCAGATAGTGAAGTGTGCAGCACCAACTCAACACTGTACTTTTAAAACATCTCTGTCATTATCCTACAAAAAAAAACACTTGATTGATTGAGCTCAGTAATATTATAGCTAATGTCGCCGTTTGACTTTCAGACTGTGCGAGCCGTGCATGCTGGACCCTGGATGTGGTTTCTGTTACCGTGAGAACGCCTCGTCGCTCCTCGCCTCCTCCTGTGTGCCTGTCAATAAGGCCTCCACCGAGCACGCAGCGTGGGGCAGGTGGGTCACAGGATGCAGACGACGGGGGGGCAATGAACATATGCTTGGAATATATATTCACAGTTTGATCAAATTCCAACTGCCTAATGTGAAATGACACATTTCAGATTGAATTGGGAGCAAAGCTAACAAGTGTGCCTCCCTCTTCCAGATGCTCCAACTCCAGCCTGATGAGAGATCACACCTACTGGGCCTATAACTACTGTCCCACCTCCTTCTCCTGGCTGGTTTTACTGGGTCTGGTGCTCTACCTGGCTGCTTTCGCTCCAGGTAAGAGATCAAACCTGGGTTGTTTTTCTGTCTGAGATTCACTATACTGTATATGATTCAATTCTTCTGTTTGGGTGCAGTTGCACTGTTTCGCTTATTTCTCTAAGCCATGCCAAGAGCCTCTAAATGATGTTAGGTCACCTGAAATCAGGTTTTGTTCACATTGCTATATTGAATTTCGCACCAATTATTGTGTTGTGTCCGTGGAGAGAGGTGGGAGGTGCTTTCTCTCTTCACCTTGAAGACATCAGGCTCACCACACAGTCCATTAAGAAGCTGTTCTGGAGCTTTCAGTCACCTCACATCTTTCTCAGCAGATGTAGTTTACCCAGTTAGCATGAAATTGTAGATTTTTCAATTTTGGTAAGCACCATAAGGAGATGGAAACGTCACTCTTGTCCTAAGAGACGACAGTACTTTATCGACTTCTCATAGAAAATTGAAGAGTTGAACAACTACTGGACAACTCATTAACTGAGGAAGGTTGTGTGATATGATTGAAAGCTCCAAAACAGCTACTGAATGAAAGCAACCTGTGTTTGAGCACAGCCTTACATAGCCCCTATTATGGCTGATGACATAGTCTTCTTTAATGTTATTTTAATGTTGAACAATGCATCTCTATCAATTCTCCTCTTTTCTACCAAATTAGCTTTGGTTCTTGAAACAGTTGCGTTCAAGATCCTTGGAAACCTTTGTGCTATCTAGCGACCTTCACAATCTGATATGACTGTGGTGGTGTTTTTCCTAGAACATCATAATTAATGTTGCTGCAGGACCATCACTGCAACTGACCAATCACAGTTTTGTAATATTACAGCTTTGCTACTCTGAAAAAGGTTGGAAAAATATCCAGACTGAAGAAGTTATCCTTTCTAGCATGTGTTTAAAGCTGTGAAAGGGGCAACGTATAGATGTACTATACCTCTCCATTGAGCCTTCGGTTTAGACTTGTCTCCATGTCTCTCTCAGGGATGGGCCCCATGCCCTGGACTATCAACTCAGAGATCTACCCTCTGTGGGCGAGGAGCACAGGGAACGCCTGCGCAGCCGGAGTCAACTGGACCTTCAACGTCCTGGTGTCCCTCACCTTCCTCCACCTGGCTCAGTACTTCACCTACTATGGTCAGTTTTGAACAAACCAACTACCTTCAGAGCTTTTGTTTTTTATGTTTGGAGAGACAAAGTAGGCAAAGTCCATCAAGTTTTTCTTTTTATTATAAAAAAAATGTGTAACATGCATCCATCCCCTCCAACAGTAGTCTATACCTCCTCAGTCAATGTGTCTCACCAGCAGGTTTCTCCTCAGACAGGAAGGACGTGACCTTTCGTGGGAGCCGGCGATCGATCCATCAGGGTTGATTGTGGAAGCTTCCTGAGATACAGCGGGTTAAAGATCGATGTGAATTGTTCATCCGGCTTATAAGAATAATTCTCCAAGAACGGAAAAATATAATAAGGTCGTCATAGAAACAGTAATGGTATTTAGCATAATGCACGCCCTGTTGGTAGCTTCAAAATGTCATTCTGCTCTGACAAGGAGAAAATAGAGATCACAGTGGCGTGGAAATCTCATTAAACTCCTGTCACTGTGTTGCTGTATGAATGCTTGGTTCTAGGTGCATTAGTGTTGCCTTCTTGTGTTATTTCCATTTTGACGATGGCATGTTAATTCTACTTTAAAGTTATTGTATGGTGGCCAGCAGACACACACACACACATCTTTGTAGAAGCTGTGGGCAGCCAATATTAGCTGCCCTCAAGATCTGCTGTCACCACCAGTGTTTCTTTTTCTGTCGATGAATGAGAACAAAGTTATTTACAAAAAGTGACACAGCTCTCGAAAAGCTGCACAGTGTGTTCCTTGTGTTTGTGGGTGGCTGTCCTTGGTGACAGTGTTTCTTTTGTTTCGCCCCTCCCAGGAGCATTTTTCCTCTACTCCAGCATGGCATTGCTCGGTTTCTTCTTCTGCTACGGCTGCCTGCCGGAGACCAAAGGCCGGCGTCTGGAGGAGATCGAAGCATTGTTTGAAAACCAGCTCTGTTCCTGTGGTGCCTCTGACTCAGACGAGGGACGGCAGGTTGAATACATCCGAGTCAAAGGTTCAAACTACCATCTATCGGACAACGACGCATCTGACGTGGACTAGGGAGAGCTTGAGTGCCATGATTATTGAAACACGCAGTGGTTGGGTCTGTAATATTTTTTTTTCTGTGTGAGCTGAGGAGCCACTGGTTACCCTCACTATGAGGCTGAGAGTCAGTTCAGAAGGCCTTTTGCTTGTATCAGTAATATGAGTGAGTTCAGTTTCAATTCAGTCAGTTCAGGAATCCAAAAATCCTCGCAGTTAGCACCAGTATGTTTATTATTCTCTGAATTGAGGGTTAACTGACGCCAGATCTGTAGTTGAACCCCAAAATAGCTAATTTGTGAAAGGCTAAAACACACTTAACAGACAGAGGTTCAGTATCTTTTTCATGGACATTTTGACAGAAAACATGACTGTTGAAAACACAACGTATGTGCAAAATATAAGGGACACTTCCTCTCTCACAAAGTACTTTACAGAAGGGGCTGTGGCTCAGTATCAGTGAACGTCCCTAATATTTTGCACATTTTCTGACTCAATATCATTTATGGTTGATATACGTTGTACATACAGTATAAAAAGTAAAACATGACACAGCCACCCTACAGCATACGTTTCTATAGAAAGTCCATCTTAAGGTACAGTAAATGTGGTCTCAGGTTTGTGCATTCACAAAACTTTTGTTGACATGACAGCGGTTGTAACTTATTGTTGATCTGTAGTACCATTATGCCTTTCTATATGGAACACGTCTCAGTTAAATGTTGTTCAAGCTTGTAGCGTAGCACAATAATGTCAATTCCTCATCTGATGACAGTCTTAGGTTGTGGTTGTTCTGAGATTTTTTTATGAAAAGCAAACACCAGAGATGTACAGTATATTGTTCAAGTTTAGAAAACTTGTATTGTCAGTTGGTGCCTAAACAAAACTCTAGTAGCACTGAGAGGAATCGTTTTGTTGACATGGTTTATTTTTGTTAATTAATTTATTTAAATAGTTGTTCCATCAGCTTTGCAACAAATGACTGATTGCTTTAGCATAGTTTGTTATTTTCAATTAAAAATTCAATTTTTTCTCTCCATGTACTATGGAGAGTACAATCTCGCATCACTTCCCCACTGATTTGCTAAAACCTTCACTATGGACCCATGTTATAAACCTACTTATGTCATGAACTAAGGTTGTTATTGTTGGCTTTTAAACGTGTAATGCAAAGAAAGTCTAAGACTAAAACCATGAATTTATGATTGAGACTTCACTTGTATTTCATTCTATCTTTAACATGATAATATTAGTGCCTGTGTATTGTGAAGGTGCCTAATGGCCGTTTTTCAGTCCAAACCTCCCATACGTGGATTATATTATTATTATATATATGTTGTTATTTTTTAATTTATATGTACATATCTGTGTTTCACCTGTGATGGAATATTATTTTTTTTACTATCATTTCATGTATTTTAATTTGTGTCTTCCTCCATAGCCTTATGTACAAATAGCAGAGCATATCATTTATGTGGTTCTTGTGACAAAAGTCGAGGAGTAGACTTTAGCGTATATTTGCCAATGTTGTTTTGTAAAATTGTAAAACTGTGTGAGGTTACACCTTGTTAGTCAAACACACATAGGTTTCTGTGTAGCAAAAACTGTTAAAAGGTAGACTACGGAGTTACTTTGTGTAACTAAACAAAACAGGTTAATAAGGCGCTAACGCTCTGCTCTGTTACCCCTTCCAATGAATAGGTTTCTCATAGCAGACCATGTAAAGTGAAGGACTGTCTATACTGTCTTGATCCATTATAATTAATAAAATATACCTCTTTTTTAAAAAACATTTTCAAATAAGAAGCTGTTCGTCAGATGTCGTGGCACAATGAAAGGACATTTTAACTGACCCCTAAAAGTTGAATGAAGTATACATAAGTATTGTGATATTTTTGGTATTGTCAAGGTGTCATATTTATATATAGATGCCTATAGAAATGGTTAATCAGTATAATTATTGCCACACTACTCTCATAAATGTCAGGACAGTAATAAAATACCATATACCCGCCCATAAAAATTAACATTTCTAACATAAATGTTGATTTCTTAAAAGCAGCTTTAAAAGGACCATTTTTAGCCCACTGTTTACAAATCATATTTTCTAACAGGTGATCATTTTCCAAAGCATGTTATACCTTTTAAGACATATTTATTTACCTTGCAAGAAGTCACTGGTCTCCATTCACATCAATATGCAATGAACAAAAACGAACTTACAGTCTAACTTTGATTAAAACAAAATGGTAACAAATTTGAAATAATGCAGAACAAGAAATGGTATCTCATGGTATGCTTTTGAAAATGATCAGCAACATTGTAACGCATGTATGATTTTGAATTATGGGACTAAAACGCGCAAAATCTCGTGTATGATGCTTGAGGTTAATAAGGTAAATCCAACTGCATAGATAATTTTTGGAAACCTGTTTACCTGTTACCAGGTAAAAAAAGTTATTTTCATCCAAATGGAGACTAGTTTAAAGTAGGAGGAAAAGAGCTTGACTATAATTCAAAATGTTGAGATGTTGTTATATGTTAGATTTTCATTTGGTCCAGGATGAGCTGTCTTAAAACCACACAAAGTAGTTTTGTACTGAAAGTATTATTACAGGTAAAACACACACCCGTGAAGCTCCATAACACAGATTGCGTAATGAAACTCGTGTTGACCAAATATTTAACGTGATTGTTTCAGGCTGCACCTCGTCAACGATCATGTGGTGTTCAGCCGTTAACGTCCACTTGTGTTGACGCTGTCCTCTACTACAGTGGGGGACATTTACTGTGTACTTATGGTGAAATGGTTGCAATTTTTTTCAGTGTGAACCGACTACATGTGTTTCTACAGTTTACGAGGAACTACAAAAGTACAAATAAAAAAAAGTATAGTATATTTGATTAATGTTCAAGCTGTAAATGTTTTGCTAGAGTTTATATTGTATAAAAAATGAATATCTTCATGAAATCTTAACACTTGAATATGTATATGGCGAAAGAAATAAACTTATGAATCAGAGCAATGCTTTGGGGCTTTATTTCTTTGTGTCTCTATCATCACATTTTGAACAAACACTATGCATATTTTATGTAACAGGCATGTTTTTATTCCCTGCTGCCTTCATCCGTCTCCCTTCCTTCCTTCCTTTCCTTCTTACCATCCCTACTTCTCCCTCTGTTTGAACAGGAGCAAAATGTTAGCTATTTCCTGAAGTGTCGCGGCCTCTTCTGAGTGTCTGCTAACTCTGGTGGCAGCTGTGGCCTCCTCCCTCACTTCATTGGAGAGGTCTTTCATTGGACGTCCATTTTCTTCTTGCCCTCTCTCATCTCTGCCCTCTCTCATCAGAAACGAGCAGAAAACAAGGTTATTCAACAAAATGTTCAATTTTCTCATTGTCAGTCGAATCTGCAGAATTAAAATATGAAGCTTAAGTTCATACACGCAATGTTTTATTTTTAGTTTGTATACCTCTGCTTGGTCATGCTCACAGCATCTAGAAGGGGGTTTATGGGTCTCTGCAGGATCACTTTTCCGTCACTGTTGTCAGCAGTGCATTTGTTTATAAAGCTGCTGCCTGATAGGGAATCAGCCATGGATTTCTTCTCGTTCCAGGGCGTGTTCTCCCCTCTGCTCCTCGCCTCTCCTGGTGAAGGGGTGTGTGTATCTGACTCTGCAGCAGTATCAGTCTGCCTCCCTGTGGCTGTATGCTGCACTGACACATCAACAGGTGGTGGGCACAAGTTAAACCCAGTGGCTTCAGTTGCACTGTCTCCAACAAAGCTGCACTGAGTAGATGCATCACATGTCTCAGCCGCGGGGTTGTCAGCAGTTTGAGTTCCCGCATCTCGAGTTTCAGTGGGTGTTTTCTTGCATTTGCACAACTCTGAGCTCAGAGTCTGAGCCAGAGCCTGGTGAGAGTTGAACTGAACTACGTTGCTTCCCATTTGTTGGTTGTTACTTCGTACAGCTTTATCTGGGCAAGCCATGCTCTCCATAACTTTCTGACAATCTCTGAGGTTCATTTTGGGTTTTAGGAGCGGGGTGAGAGGCCTGGGCTGAGTGTGACTTTGTTTCGGATTCTCCTGCAAGCTCCGGTTTGGGTTTGGCCTATCTACACAACAGGCTTTGGCCATATATGAAGAGGCAGCCTGGAGGCTTGGTTGACAGCATTCTTCTTCCTAAAATACAGTCAGAAAAGGGAAACAGTATTTGTGCTGGATCAATTATGATCATGTCTGATTTATAATCTGAGTAAAAAATAAATTATTAATAAGTAAATGCAGGAAGTGTTTAAAAATGTAACTCTACCATGGCTTTCACATCTCTGGAAAATTCATCACTTTCTACTGATTGATACATTTTTATTTGCATTGGTTGGCTATTAGTTTTAGAACTGATCATAAGATTTTATTGTATCACTGAATGGCCGAGCACATAGTGCTGGCTTACTTGTGTCGCTCAGATCCTCTTCCTTCATTCACTGCGGTCCTCGTCTCTCAAAAAGTCCACCTGTTGCAGAGATCTGAGGGACTCCACCTCTGTGGACTTTAGTTAAAACCTGGCTTTTATTTGAGGTGAATTGCCCTTATTTTTAAGTCTTAATTATTGATTTTCAATACTTCTTTTATCCATTGTCTTTATTTTATTTTGACTTTTATTTATTTCTAACATTTTATTGTTGTAATTTTTAAGCTTTTAATTTTTCTTTATGTTTGTATGAAGGGTACTTTATAAATAAAGTGAAGTATTTCTGAGGTGATTCTGCAGTCACAGTTCAACATCAAGGTGGACAAAACTTCTGGGTTTAACTAAACTTACATCATTTGAATCTGAACTGAGGTAACCTCTGCTACAAGAGTAACTTGGCGAGCAGTCGCAGCCATTCATGGGGCCATTGTTGTGTTCAAGAAATGCTGTGGGATTGAAAAAAACAGCCATTCAATTTATTGTCTATTCTCCAGCATATACACAATACATGAGTAGCTTAATTGGAGATGCTTAAGACACTTACAAAAGTTTGTGTCAGTGCAGTTGGAGGGCTGTGAATAAAACAGATTTAACATGTAAGACTGCAACTACCCACATCAAAAGCGTGCCATCTGTCATCTATCAAGATAAAATGTCATTTTAAGACTGTTAGAGGCTCTGTACAACAGCTCATGATGATTGGATAAGAGGGTTACTTTTTTTTAATCATCTCCTCAGCAAAGATTTTTATTTTCTTTCCATTGTAAGTTAGTTCCAGACAGTTACAAACTCTACCACTTGGTGGCAATAAAAAGCCTTAAATGAACACTCACATGAGGATCGCTCACCGCCACTCTCATGCACTGTGAGTCCGGGACAGTTCTGGCAATAAAGAAAGAAAATTCAGTATAAAAATAGTGCACATTATATATCAATGATAACATCTTGTTTGATGATATTATCTGCATAATAACCTACTGTGGTGTTGAGGATTTCACTGGTGTTTCATCTTTGAGATGTATTTTTGATGTTACTCTCCCAAAATGAGAAGCTGAAATCAAGTTTCATGTTAACTTCAGGAAGAAAATCATTGTGAATGTATAAAAGTTTCAAGCCTTATTCACCTGTTTCACTTTCTTCAGTGCTGAAGCCCCTAAAGACGACTTCCTCAATCTGCTGCTCAGTTTCTGATTGGTTGAAAGGGAAGTCCAACATGTGCTCCCTGTCCTCTGGTTGGTTGACAGAGAAGGGGACCTCATGTCTTGCATGGTTCCTGTTGTCTGTGTTACTGTGATAACACATATATGATTTAAGTGTTTACAAAATGAGAAGTTAATTCAAGGATAGAAAATAATCCAGCAATTTCTAGTGTTGTTCTCACTCTGGCTCTGAACTTCCAAACAGGACTTTGGCTGCTCTGGCTGTCTCAAGTTGGTAGAGGGGTGTGTTAGATCCATAGGACCAGGGGACACTGTCTGTCATACCTCTGGGCTGGGAGAAAGGCTGAAACTAGCAAAGATAAAGTATACAGTATCATCTCATTTGGCAATATACTGTAACATTTTAATTCTCAAAACTTCAGAGGAGCTCGTAGTTAGCTTTTAACCAAAGCAAAATATAACTTTAAAGGTATATTATGCAGGATTTTACTAACAATGTATAGACTCATACAAATGTAATAAGAGCCTGACTGAAACACAATTTTTGGAGCCGATTCCAACATTAGGAAGTAAAAAATACAGATGTTATATATCGACAGATAAACATTTTTTTTGCAACTATCCCTTAACTGTGATTAACAAACACTTGTGACATAGTATAAGAGAGGATTTTAGTGGATTTTCTTATAAAAAACGTAAATACCGTGAAACGATCAGAAAATAACTTTTTATTTCTCTGGGTCACTGATTTGTTCTCTCTAACGCCGCTCCATCTCTTCATTCACTCTCTAGCTCGCTCAACCACCACTGCTCTATGTCTCTTTCTTTGTCTCAGCTGCCGAGACGGACAAGTGGGGCCAACTTTGAATGGTGTGTTTACAAACAAGAACCGACAAATCCTGCATAGTGTGTGTTTGAGCTTAATCAGTTGAACACTGAAACACAAAATCTATAGTAACCCGTTTAACGACGCAATTCTCTTTGATACCGCAAGACACTGTTCATAACATTTGTTTACATTTATTTACGTTGTTTATACAGCACATTTATGCAGTAGGCACCCGTCAGACAGAATTCAACTTAGGTCTATAAAGCTACACATTGAGTCAAATGTTCCCATGCCTATGTAAAAAAATGCTACTGTAACCATGGTATATTGCAATCATACCAATGTGAGATATTCCAAAAAAAATATTATTTATACTTTCACAAATATTTTTCACTACCTTGGTCTGCTCCATCCCTGAGGTGTCCCAGGGTGGAGGGGAGCAGTGAGGAGGTAGCTGTGCCTGCGTCTGGCTTCTCTGCTGGAGATTTAGCTGGAGGGGGAACATTCCTGAGGGGACAAGTTTGATTTGACCTAAATTGACTGATTGTATAATGATATGTTATATACTCATGGAGTAAAAATGCAAAGTTAACCATGGTGTGATTTAATTAATACTTTGCTACACCACCTTGTCCTGAGGAGGCTGATGATGTGGAAGAGAAGGGGCTGAGGGGGTCGGTTATGCGTGGCAGGTAGTCAGATGCACTGTTGTCTGAGAAAGCTGATTCCAGCACTGGTGACAGCTAGAGGGTAAAAAAGTAAGTGACTTTTTAGCCTGAGGGTCCTATCTTGTAGTCATGTTGAGCAAAGAAAAAAAAAAAAAAAGAAATGCTTTTTTAAAAATACAATATGAACAGCTGCAAAGTGACTGACCTGCGGACACTTGAACCCTTGTGGAATAATGTGCTTTTTCTTTCCTGTTGCTTGGACACTAGACATTTAAACAGAAAAGACACAATGAACGCTCTCTGAAATAGGTGTTACTATTACTACTGACTTGAAATCAGTGGTTGGACCTTTAATTCCCAAACCAGAGGTTCGACTTGAATACCACATTAAGGAGTCACTTAAGTATTTACCACTTACAGTTTGGAGAATTTATTTGATTCTATGATAATAGATTGTGACAATACATCTTAATATCTCAACAGCCAGAATTGGATCAATATTCAATGTGACTGTAGGTGCATGGACAAACCAAACTCCAGCTATACCTGTACTGAGGTTGGCTCTCAACAAAATTCAGCTGTGACGGAGAGCAGGGGCTCATCGGGAGTACCAGGGGCTCATTTCTCTTGTACTGAGATCTTCCTTTACAGCTGCCAAGAACCGCGACTTTCGGAGGATCTGAAAGACATCACAAACACATGGTTTACTGAAATCATTTGCCATACTCAGGTATTAACATTTAACATGTTCATATTTGCAAAATAATGTTATCTGATGTGTTAGTATTTAGAAAATGCTTTATTTTCATGTATTTTCCGAGTCTGATAAATGACTCTATAAACACAACATGAATACATATTATTTTTACCAGCTTTAAGACCTTTAATTTATCTACTATAAAGAAGCAGGTAGAGATATTATAAGAATTCAATGTTTCCCTTTGAGCTTCTTTGTTTGGTTGTAGTAACCTAGTGTTTACTTGGAATATATCTGCCTGTACTAGCTGTTATTTCTCACCTTTATTTTCTTTCTTAGCAGCAATCTGGTTGACTATGAATAAGGTCACCAGGTCCATACTACTAGAACTGGTGCCTCCAGGAGTCGTTGGCAGAGCAACTCCCATTTTTTTCAATCTCTGTTGCATTTTCCTCCTCTCGAAATACTCCTGGGAAGAAAAACAACACCAAAATATTAAGCTGGACGTATGCAAATAACACTGTAGCTATCACTTGTCTTGTTATGTCATGGAAATTGTATTTAGACGTCTAACCTTCTGCCTTTTGGCATCGTTCTTCATCACTAACCGGTTCCTGCAACAAGTGTCGTCACAACGTTAAAGTTTCCTGGCTAAGCTAACGATTAGAAGCTAATGTTAATATTAGCACGTTAGCTGTTTACCAAAACACTCTTCCCTCTCTTACCTTGACCCGCCCATCCAATTCATTTTCAGTGACTGTAACTACCAGAAAAGTAATGAAAACTTCAGTATCGTGAGTGTGACAACAGCAAAGCTATAGATAATGTGAGTAGTAAATGTCACTGGTAGCTAGCTTGATGTTTTTGCTAGGTCGTTATCTAACGTTAACTGCTAAAGCTGTTCAAATGTGTAAAGATGCGCGAGGAGCAACAGCTCTCCTCTCACGCGCCACTCAGAAATGCTTATAAACGTATATAAATATATTATAACCACTTCTATAAACGCTCTAAGTGGTTAATATCGCCTACAACAATGTATTTTCACGGATATAAAATTATTACGCGACATATTTTTGCCGAAACTTTTAATTACAAAGGCACCATAAAGTACAGTTGGATGGATGTGCACGTTCATCACGCAACCAATCATCTCTCGCCGGGGGCGCGACCAATGAAAAAAGCCACCGCAGCAGCGTAGGGCGGAAATCAGTTGCGTCAAGTTAGCGGAAAGCGGAAGCGTACACGACAAGTCAGGAAGTTCGGCGAATTAACTTAAAAGAATAAAACCACAAACTAAACGGTGCGGTTCATTTGTCTTTTGGGTGTGAGGGGAAGTTGACCGTAAGTTTTTATTTTGACAACTGTAACCGGAAGTGCGGCTATAGCAGTTTGTTAGGCTTGACACTGGTACAGAAAAGAGCAGGATGTAGCGGTACATGTATCGGGCTCGCCTCACATCAATCCAGCCATCAGAAGTCCTTCGCTCTTTTTATATCGACGCGGTGAGTCGGGTTTGGGGGATGGGTGTTGTAAGGATTGTCAGCAGAGACGACTAACGTTTGAAAAAATGTCCACCATCCTCGATGCGGCGTCCAAAGTGAAATGGGACCGGACGGCTGCGGCGAAGCGAGCCGTGTTTCTTGCGGCGGCTGCTTACGGTGTCAAAACACTGTACCCCATCATCTGCAAGCAGCTCTGCAAAAACAAAGATCCCAGGAATAATGGCCGGGTTTCAAAGGCGGAGAACGGCTCCACTTGTTTGGCAAAGACACAGGTAGATGTGGCGAATCATCGGAAGACATCGCCGGGGGTAAATGCAGAATTTTTTAAGCAGATCCTCGAACTTGGTAAAATCCTTTTCCCCAGGCTTGTGTCCAAAGAGCTCGGTTTGCTCTCCTTGCACTCGGTGGCGCTGATATCCAGGACGTTTCTCTCTATATACGTGGCCAGCTTGGACGGTAAGATTGTCAAAACGATCGTGGAGAAGAAACCCAAGAGCTTCATTATCCAGCTGATCAAATGGCTCCTCATTGCCATCCCGGCCACGTTCGTCAACAGCGCCATCCGGTACCTGGAGTGCAAACTGGCTCTGGCCTTCCGCACCCGGCTGGTGAACCATGCCTACCGGACCTACTTCACCGATCAGACCTATTACAAAGTCAGCAACATGGACGGGAGGCTCGCCAACCCGGACCAGTCTCTCACTGAGGACGTCATGATGTTTTCCCAGTCGGTGGCCCACCTCTATTCTAACCTCACCAAGCCGATACTGGATGTGATGCTGACCTCCTACACGCTGATACAGACCGCCAGGTCCAGAGGGGCCAACGCCTCCGGGCCGACCCTGCTGGCCGGGCTCGTGGTCTTTGCCACGGCTAAGGTCCTGCGTGCCTGCTCGCCCAAATTTGGCAAGCTGGTGGCCGAGGAGGCTCACAGGAAAGGCTACCTGCGCTATGTGCACTCCAGGATTATTGCAAACGCTGAGGAAATAGCTTTCTACAGGGGACACAAGGTATGTAGTGATCATGTATTGTGGCAGACATGCAGCAGTATTACAGGCATTAAAGTGGTGGTTATTAGATTATGATTTGTGTAGAATACAGCCACAGAAGTAGATCCATATTACACATTAGTAGATCATTAATAGACCACATGTTTCTCAGTATTACATATAGTGTAAATGTCCATTTTCTGCAGGTATAACCCAGTTATAAACAACATGAGGCATTTATGATTATCTTCATTAAGCACAAAGTTAATAAAGTGTCATTACATGTGTACATCAGAGTAACATCTGCACATGAACAGGGCTGCAGCAATTATTGTGATTGTAGATTAAAGGTGCAATATGTAAGAAAAGGCCACCTGTTGATTTCATACTCAAAACAAACAGGGGCAGCAAATCGCCATAGTAACCATTAACTGCAATAACCAGAGCAGCCTTTAGCCGGTTAGCTCAGTTAGCAGTGCAGCTAGTGGTCCAGATTAGGAGCTTGGGGCACCAGGGGGGTGTTGGTGTTTACACCACTAGGATGGGGATGGGACGAGGCTAGCTGGTTAGCATGCTAACTTCAGTAGATATCTCTGCAACACAACATGTAGATGTCATAACGTCAAAACTGATATTTCTTTTTGAAAGCTTTAAGCTGTAAATATTGCACCTTTAATCTAAAAATAATGAAAAATACTTGCTTCCTTTGTCCAACCAACAGTCCAACACCTATAGACTCTGCATTTAATGTCATAAATGACAAAGAAAAGCACCAAATTCGGTCATATAAGGAGCTGTAACCAGCAAATGTTTGACATTTTTTGCTTGAAAAATAACTGAAACAATTAACAGATCATCAAAATAGTTGGTAACTTTTTTCTTCCGAATGACTTCTCAGTTAATCGACCAGTTGTTGCTGCTTTACACACGAACATGCAGGTTCGTGACGACAGTGGCTTCAGTCAGTAACAGGTGTATACACTGTCCGTTGCAGGTGGAGATGCGTCAGCTGCAGAAGTGCTACAGGGCCCTTGCGGATCAGATGAACCTGATCCTGTCCAAGCGTCTCTGGTACATCATGATCGAGCAGTTCCTCATGAAGTACGTGTGGAGCAGCAGCGGGCTGGTCATGGTCGCTGTGCCGATCATCACGGCGACTGGCTTCGCTGACAACGGTAAGGAGCCCTCGAGGTGCCCCAAACCTTTTATTTCCCCAAACTCCCAATTAAACACGTCTGAGGCTATGAGCAACAGTGTATTAAGTTTGATTGATAGTATCTGGTGTGTCGTAAAAACCTCTTTTTAAGTGGCACTATAATAGTTTTGTGCTTCACTCACACATTTCACAGTACATACGAGGATCATTAGCATCTCCAAACCAGCAGCTACACCTTCCTCCTCAAGCAGGAGCTGATTAGCACGTGTGAAAGCAGTAGCTGCCTCCCACACATCCCTGCTGACATTTCAGTTGCATCCAAAATAAAGCTGTGACTGAGTCCCTTTGTTTGCTGCCGAGCACTGCTAGCGTGCTAATGCTCCATTGTCAGTGCTTTTATTTAAATAACTCATTTCCATGCTGTTCCAGTGCTTGCAGGTACAAGTGTGTGGATGTGTAGTGAGGAGGCTCACAGGATGGATATCTTTCAGGCAGATAACAGAAGGCAGAGATGGAAAGCGTTCTTGTTTAAATAAACATGTGCGTAGTATCAGAGTTTCTTATGTCCCGCTCTGTCATCTCTCTTTCGTTCCTGTAGAAACAGCAGACGGGCAGACGCACGTGATGGTGAGCGAGAGGACGGAGGCTTTCACCACCGCCCGGAACCTCTTGGCCTCAGGAGCTGACGCCATCGAGAGGATCATGTCCTCCTACAAAGAGGTGAGACACCACGTGCTGAAGTTCATGTAGCTTGATCGTGATCATTTTCTGGTTTTCACTTGAAAGTTCAAATAAAACAGTTCGTACAGGAAATAACACCAAAATCCTCAAAAAATTAGGTTAGTCTTTGCAGATGCACATACCATAGTCACACGCCGGCCATTTTCCCATGACGTCACGCTCAGGGTGGGAAGCTTAAAAAGCTGCGGTGATGTTATTCTGCTGTGATCCAGGTTGCAAGTCGCATAAGCAAAAGACATCTGACAAATTGTTATAATTTAACCGCTTCCTGATTACCAGCAACTGAAAAGATAAAATCTGAAGTTACATCAGGTCACATTTCAAGGTAAGACAACATATTTGATAACCCATTAGCTGATATTTCACTCCCAGGCCTAAAAGATAATTGTCTTCAAGATGTACGTTGATATGTTTAGAATTAGTTGTTGTTGAACGTCAGCTCTGAGGTGTGTCGATGGGAATTTTCCAGCCTTTTTTTAACATTTAATACGCCACATGGTTCACTGATTTATCAAGAAATTATTAGCATTCCAGTTTCCGATTTCAGTCTGTTTGTAGTCCAGTCAAGTGTTATTGTCCAATAGCTGCGTCATGTCATCGGCCCAGGTCTGAAGGACAAGTGGTCCAACAGATGGGTGGATGGATGGATGAATGCACAGATTGACTGAATGATGCAGACTGTACTCTACGCTACGTCCACCTCTCTCTGCTTTCCCCCGTGTGAAGCTCACCGTGCATGCACAGGACTTTATTCGAGTCCCGAAGAAAGAAATCAGTGAATGAAAGGCCTTGTTCATCGAGGGCCAAATCCCTGATCTCTCGTTGCATTTTAATCCCAAAAAAATAGCAAGACCCATTCATGCATTCTCTCACTCAGGCTGCATTTTGAGGTCCATAAGAGGATTTGGCTGCAGCACTTTTGTGGTGAAGCTGGGTTGCAGTACAGCCGCTTTGTACTCGTCTACTTTCGGTCATACGCACACCAGTGTCGTGTACTTTTTCAGACGTTCGGTACTTGTCATTCCTCGGTATTTCAGCAAAGGTTGGGTGCACTTCCATAGCATGCTTGTGCTGAAGAGGAGGAATTGAAACTCTTTTCTAAAAGCGAGAGCCGGCTGTTGTCTGCCTCTTTAAGCGTGAGTCACCGCTTCTCAAAAACTTCCCACTGTACCACTTCACTCACGCCAGAGTGCAGACACTCAGGGCTAGACACACACAACCCCATTTTACGATCGCACAGAAAGCTTAAACTGCTGTTAAACTTTATGAAATACCATCCAGCTCCAAGTGAATTATTTTATTTCCGAATCTGTGACAGAACAGATTGTTCTTCCGACTGGCGTATCGTTGCACAACTACAGCTCAAAACACTTCCCCAGAGGATATGAGTTCTGGCCTGTGTTGTGTATAGTGTTGTTAGATGTGCAGCAGCAAGCCCCTGCACGCAAGGACATGAGATGTGCAAGTGTGTGTGCAACTTAACAGGCACATTCCTCAGGCACTATGCCCTGCTCACGCCCCCAGACACTCTGCCTATTTAATATGACAGTGTACAGTCCGATGTGAGTGGTCAGATGGCCCCCGTGACACGTCCCAGCACGTGTTGGTTTGTTACTCATCCTGTAGACTCTGTTTTGTTTTTTCCTTTTGTTCCTGTCCTCTCTGTCCTCTTCAGGAATTTTGCGTTTCCTGCTGGTCTTCTGTGGTTATTGTTGTTTGTTCAGCTGCAACGATTTAGTCAATTAATCAATTAGTCAATCGAAAGAAAGAATCAAAAGTCACTTTTCTTATGAGAAATGTCAAACATTTGAAGAACATGGGTTTAACACTGAATTTGAGAATGGCACTCTCTGTAGCAGTTTTATCAGAGCAGCGTCCAGTTACTCTCGTTTGTAAATCATTCATTCATTGCAGTAATTCAGTCAGACTGTATGACGATCTGACACACAACTGGGTGAAGCTGGTCCTCTGATGTGTGTTACACTGCCTCAGATCTCATCTCATGGAAATATCTCAAATCATGGAAAGAAAAACTGAACACAGAAACCTTTTATGGGCATTAATTCCTCAAGATTGAGTCTGCTGCCACTCTCATGTCAGTGTAGGTCAGCCAGCAGTGAATCCTGCTGGTGTTGTGTTTGTATGTGCATGTGTGTGTGTGTGTGTGTGTGTCCAGAGCTCCTTCCCTCGGGGCTTAGCCTAGCTGTGAATAATCCTCCATCTGTTGATCTTTGAGCCCGCACTTCTGCATCTCTTTCTCACTTTCTCCCCCTCTCAAACACTTTTAGACAAATTGGGGAGGACCATTATCACGGCTCTACTGCTTCACTGCATGCACAGACACCAAGGCAGAATACACGTGCTCAGTACTTGAATGTAGCACCTTTTTTTTTAAGAACTCATGTACAATTTGTAACATTTCACAAGCAGATCACAATGAGTCTCATTTCTTCTTTGAGCGAGTCACGTCTCTGAAGCCCCACATGATGTCCATGACTTTTCAGAATTTGTGTTTGTTGTTTAATACAATCAAGCTGTGTCAACAGCCTGCATTGTCTCGCTGCAGGGTGCAGCACCAAAGCCAAAGCAACAGGGGGATTTCTCTCTTGACTTTGTCCTCGTTTGTCCTTGAGTCTCATTACATTCTGGTCGCTTATAGATATTTGTACTGCATTTTGTGTTATGTTCATCTTCTAAATTTAAGTATTTAAGTATTTTCCTCATATTTTTAAGATCTTCTCTCTGGCCGATTGTTTGGTCTTGGTCTGCGTCTTTTTTAAAATACTTCCTTTTGATGACCCATCTCTCAAAGATAATCACACATTATGTACGGCAGCTTTTCAGATCTGCGTGTGAGTGTGAATGTGTGTGCTCACTCTACACACTGTAAACATGGCCTCATCCAAGAGTTTACTCAAGGTTGAGAAAAGTAAAGAGGTGAATTCAATTCAAGCAGCATATCCTCAGCAGCAGCAGCCAGTGCGTGACTCTGGTGTAATCATCATATTTGCATAAAAACTGTTACACTTTGTTGCACACACGCTAACACATGCTAATGTAGTGGCGGCAACTTATTTTTATTTAAAGTAGGTGTCATTATTTTAACCATCTATCCGCTATTTTTTTCCAGCAATTTCAACTGTTAATTCTCAAATTTAGCTATTTATCGTTTTAGCTATCCACAGTATTTCAACCATTTGTTTTTCGTTTTACTTTTAGTTACCTGCTTCAAGCATGTCTGTTACTTTTAGCTTACTATTCCGACCAATTAACCCTGTCTTTTAGCTAATTATGTGAGCTGTTTACATTTAGAGCCAACCATTTTAAAGTTCTTTAAGTTAACTATTTCAATTTATTCATTGCTTATAGGTCGTTGTTCTAACCGTATATCCATTACTTTTGGCTAACTTTTCAGAACATTGTCTTTTAGGTAACTATTTAGGCTGTCCAGCTAGCATTATCAATTTCAACAATTTATCAGTTACTTTTAGCTAACTATTTCAAACGATTTCTTTAAGCTAACTATTCGGACTAGTTATCTGTGTCTTTTAGCTAATTAGTTAAACTAGTTAAATTAGTTAACATTTAGATAACTATTTCAACCATTTTTGGATAGGCCTGCTTTAAGCTAGCTATTTCCATGTATCCATTACTTTTAGTTAACTATTTAGAACATTGTCTTTTAGCAAAGTATTTAAACTGTTTACTTTGAGTTAGCATTATCTATTTCTACAATTTATGAATTACTTTTAGCTAACTATTCCAAGCATGTGTCTGTGACTTTTTCAATTAGCGTTATCTATTTAAAACATTTATCCATTACTTTTAGCTAACAATTTCAACCTCATACGTTTTAGCCAACTATTTCCATTTATCCGTTAGCTTCAGGTAACTATTACAGCCATTTATCCATTACTTTTAGCTATTTCAATAGCTGATCCATTGCTTTAGCTAACCATTTAACTGTTTATTTTAAGTTAACTTAACAGCTGTTTAGACCTCTCTGCCAGCTTGCTAGCTAGTTTTCACATACTCTCAACACGTGGTCATCAGGTGACTCAATATGTGGGTGTATTTTGTAATCACGTTGCAATGATTATTTCTTCAGTGTCTCTACTTACACCCTGGTATATAGAGACATTCCCCTGGTTTAGAATCACTGCCTTAACACACACACACACACACACACACACACACACACACACACACACACACACACGGAGTTGTATCAGCAAGTGGCCTTGGCAGTGACCTTGACCTTAATCTGATCCTTTTTGCGGTCACGCTGACATTCCTCTAACTTTGCACAATGATGACCTTTGACCCCTGTATGTTGTTGTGACAGGTCACAGAGCTGGCAGGTTACACCGCACGGGTCCACAACATGTTCGTGGTGTTCGAGGACGTCCAGAAGGGTGTTTACAAGCGCTCCTCTCTATCAGCGGAGGGGGCGGAGAAGAAGAGCAAGCCTGAGATGCACATAGAAGGACCTCTGGAGATAAAGGGTGGGCCTGTTGTTCTGTACCCACACTCACACCTCCCTCTGTATTAGAATAAACTGAAAAAAAAGAAACAGGTAGACAGCAGCCTAATTGGCCTGTCGCAAACTACACCCCTGCTTGGTTACAGTTGCTACGTTGGGCAAACGTTCACCACTTCTGCTATTTGGGAAAAGCTCTGGGCTTTGGGTGGTTAGTCCCAATACATTGTGTATGTGCACCAGATGAACAGAAAACATCCTGAGTCAAAGGATAAAGTCAGCATAAGTAACGTTAAAGTATTTAAAGCAGAGAGAGAATACATTCTGAGATCACCAACATGATATTACAACCAATCAGCAGTATCAAGGTCAAAGGTCAGATTCATTGCATACATATCCTTTTGACCCCAGAGTGAATCTCCTGCTAGAGAGCGCTGTTAAGCTGTGAGATGAGTAAAGTGATAAAGAGGGATTTTTTTTATTTTAACCCCACAATTCCTTCTATGTAGGTATTATCCCATTTATATCCATACTTATGGCTGGAGTCTAATCCTCTGCTTCTGCTCTTACACACTGTCATTCTGTTTTTCTGATCATAAATCTCTTTTGCTTTCTCTCTTTTGTCTTCCAGGTGAAGTGATAGACGTGGACAACGGCATCGTGTGTGAGAACGTACCGATTATTACGCCGAACGGGGACGTAGTCGTGTCTTGCCTGAACTTTAAGGTGAGACAGCTCTACTCGATCCTCTTCGAATCCCCTGTGCTCTGTCATTTTACATCTATTGTGTAACCCTTCTTTGCTAGTCAGAGCAGACTTACATACAAAAGCATCAGAATGGTCCTTTAATCTCCAGTCCAGCATCAAACTCTACTTCATATTACCCATTAATATTAACTGATATATGTCTGAGGCGCTCCGTTTCAGATGAACTCCGAGCCATACTTCACCATAAGACTCCCTGAGGGTTTTTTTGGTCTGTGTGGTGTTAATTAGCATTATGAAGATCCTCTGTGGTCTAATTAGGAAGCAGAAACACCCTTTGGGTGTCAACAGCATGTTGCTCTCCTGAGGCTTTTGAGCCAGAGAGGATGTTACGGTGTGCATGATTACAGATCAATGCTTACGAAAGAGAAAAAAGTCAGTTTTCGGACATTTGTGATGTTATTAGGACACTAACACCCCTTTCTGTTTGTAAGGAACGCACTGTGTGCAGCGCCTCTTTCTTTCTGGTGGTCTGCTGACCCCAGGGCCGTGTTCTTTGTGTATGGATAACTGAGTTAGCTTGAGCTTGCCTTGATGATAATTTGACACGAGCCTGGATTTCCTTCAGTTCCTCGAAGCTGGCTTTTAGTCGATTTAAAATTGTTGTCATAGAAACATGCCTTTGAACTTAAACCTGCAAGTAGAGGTTTATTCACAGAGGCACCGATAGAAAAACGCCAATATATCAGAATAAGAAATACTTCATTGATCCCTTACATTGCAGTTGCTCCTTCTAGAATAGAAATATCACGTTATAGAGAGATTATGAGAACATATAAGTTGAAAAAGATAATAAGACGAGAACTACATCAAGCTCCGGTTTGAGGTCAATACAAGCCGCTGACGTTGAGCTGGAAGAGCAGGAACTGTTGATCTGTTGACAGTGTGTGTATGCCCACAAGTTAAAGGCTGTATGCAAATATCATACCCTCTGGCTCTGCTCAGGCCAGATAGCACATGATCACTGTTGAGATACTTTCATATTTTAACTACTTCTACTGTACAGCGTTTGGTTACTATATACACCTCTGGTCAGGATGTATCAGTTCCTTGCTTTAACCTGCTTCGTCACCTTTATCTACGCTCTCTTTTATTGGTTCAGATTGATATATTTAGGGAAATAAAAGATTTTTCATAGTGGGTCATTTTTCCGAGCTACATTCAGAGCCAAACACATTTTTCTTCTTGTTTATCTGGATTGCCTCTGTACTGTCAGATACATAAAGCAATACATGCTGTGCTGCTGCTCTGTTACCCTGTGAGCTGCAGGCAAACTAGAGGCATTTAGCGATACCTCCAAACAGTTTGATCTGGCTGTCGCTCCGAGTGCTTTGATCCCAGAGACGGAGGACAAACACCTAAAATAAAGTGTATTCTGCTAAAAAGCAAGGATCTCTGTGGAGGAATGTTGACTTTGTAGATCTCCTGCGTTGTCTTATGCTGTCTATCAAAAGCTTAACACCCACTGATGCTTCCCATCTCTCCAGGGCTTTATATCTTAGTGATGTTTCGTAATTATACAGAGGACCGCCTCGGCGTAGGGGGATTAATAAATTCTCGTTTCATTTCAGGTAGAAGAGAGCATGCACCTATTAATCACGGGGCCTAACGGCTGCGGGAAGAGCTCTCTGTTCAGGATCCTCAGCGGTTTGTGGCCTGTCTACGGCGGCCGGCTACACAAACCCTCTCCTCAACATATGTTCTACATCCCTCAGAGGTATACACAAACACAGCCTTTCACACATATTCCCACAGCAGTGAGTTTTACTGATGCAAATGTAGGGTTTGATCATTGTACCAGTGAACCCTAACAGTAATCTAATCCATTGTAACAGGAACTGTGTGTGTGTGTGTGAGCGTGTTCAGCCACACACACACACACACAAGAGAAACCAGAGCTCTGGCCACAGTGAAATATTTACCGCCCAGACAGGGCTTACAATCACTTCTTTAGTATACTTCCCTCGGTATCGCAGTCATTTGATGATAAATTGAGAATCATTAGTGTGACTGAGCACGGATACTAAAACCAGCCATGCGTTGTCACACTGCATCTTCGGCTCAAGTGATCCGTGATAACTCACTGTTCAGTGATTGAAGATAACCACTGACCTTTAAAGAATAAAAACCACCTGCTATTTCTGGGCCCGTAGACTGACAATCATTTTTAAAATAAGGAAGTCTTATGTTGTTTTTTTACCGCAAGTGGCCACTGGGCAAGATTGATAGCGAGGCTGAGTCTGAAGCAGGTCTTAATAGTAGATTTATGCCACGGAGATGCCCCTGCCTACAAATCATATTCTCCAGATTTAAGGGAACGTGCTTGCTTGGTACAGACCCCTACAGATAGGAACCTTTGTGATGTACGTTGTAGCAGGGGGGACTAATAAGGAGTCGCTTAATGGACCTCCACCTGGCTGGCGTGTCTCTGATGTGCTCCGTGCCTCCTAAGGTTTTAGACGTACCTAAGAAGGATCTAACACTTACCTCCTGCGCTCCTCATGGAAACCAGGGCAGTAGCTCACGGTTCAGCTCATGGTGCTTTTCATCTATTTGTTGAAATGTGTCAACTTCCTGCAAACAGCTGTCCGGCTGAGTGTGTCATGGTAAAGATTTCTAAAGACACCTATTGAAGACATGTGACTGATTGTGGTGTCAATCAAAGTGCTTTTTAACTTTAAACGGGTAAGATAACCAACTGATCTTCCAAAAAGGTGGCAGCAGCCCTCAAAGTGAGCTAAAGCCACTCTAAGACAAACCATCAAATGTAATCTAACCCAGAGCTGCTTAAAGCCGCAGACTCAGCTGACTCCCTCCTGCAGAGCGGTAAATATTTTATACATCGGATGAGACAGCCACCTGGCAGCTGTAACAGAAACCAATACACTAAAAGAAACAACAGAAGCTCAATGGATGTCTTTCTCTTTAAGCAATTGTTGTTCAAGTGTGTCAAAGAAGTGCTCCTTTGTACACACACACCCTCTTTGTCAGCGCTTTCTTTTTCTTAGCGTCCGGAGGACTAAAGGGAATGACGGGTTAACAAAGGAACACTCAGTGGATAAGGTGCGTGTGTGTGTGTGTTTCTCCAGGCCATACATGTCCATGGGTACACTGCGGGACCAGGTGATCTACCCGGACTCGGTGGAGGACATGGCTGCCAGAGGCCTCAGTGACAAGGACCTGGATGCAATCTTGGACATAGTCAACCTCAACCATATTATCACCAGAGAAGGAGGTAGGGGAGTCATAAAGCTGTGTGTGACAACCACCAACTCGACGAACAATTCAAAATAACCATCAACTAGATGAAGTAACTTGACAAAACTAATCAAAATAATTGTTAGCTAAACAAAAAAGACCAAATAACCATTAGACACATGGATGATTAGATATACAATAACAAGACAAAACTAGAAACAAATAAAGTGAACTACTGTGTTGTCAAACTACAGAAAACACAAAAACCATCAGCCAAAATAAGCAGCAGCTACACAAAATAACATGAAAGCACTAGACGAAATAACCACCAGCCACAAAATCAGTCAATCAAATTGAGTACCTGACAATAAAGTCATTACCGAATCAGTAATCTTTTCGCGTTTAAGGTCTCTAAATTTTGACCTTCAAATTGTCACCATGGTGCAGTTTTGCTGGTGTTTTGAGATCAAACAGATTATGTGTATCTGCTGGCCAGAAGCTTGATCTTGTGCACTCTGGTATTACTGGTATTGCCTAAACTTGCGTCTGTGGCTAATTGGCAGCCACTCTCCTCTCATTGCCAAATAAACAGACTATTGTTGTGAGCCGACAACTGTACAAAGCTGAGGGCTGCAAGAGGGTTTAATGTATGAATAGCTGCACTGTGAAGATGTTGAGAAACGTCTTGATCATGGATGTGTGCACACATTAATGTAACGGCACAGGATTTTCTGTTAGATTAAGAAAATGTGACCCTTGTTACACAGTGCAGCTTTACTGGTTGAACCTTTAAGCAAACATATCTCTGCCTTTCCTTTGTAATGGCTGTAACAGTCTGTAAAACCTTTCTGTTTATCTTTTAATTATTCATTACATTGTCCAAAATGTATTTTTGATGAACTCTTTATGTAAAGGCTTAATGTATCCCTGAGTTTGCACTTCCATAAAATAGGTCCATGCACTTTCCTATGCTCTCCACTCAATAGTTAAATAGAATCCCAAAATACCTCAATCTTTACATAACATGTGTTTTCAAGCTCATGTGAAGTCTTCTTCTGGTTCTAGGCTGGGATGCTGAGCTCGACTGGAAGGACGTGCTGTCAGGGGGTGAGAAGCAGAGGATGGGCATGGCTCGCATGTTCTACCACAAGTAAGGAGAAACAGCTTTGTTGTTGTCCGTCATTACGCTGAGGCCGGTTTAAACGTTTAAGTGTAAACTGCCAACTTTACTTCTGACAAGAACCATGAGCCTTTTCTAGCCACGCTAGCGGCTAGAGGGATGACAGTGTCAGTTGGTCAGTCCAGTACTTTGGGTCCAGACTTATCTCAACAACTACCTAATGGCACTGTCTTCAAGTCATTTACACCAGCCTCAGCTGTATCCACGATACCTGCTTAACATTAGCATTGTTATTGCTATCTAGTTGGCATGCTAACATTAGCATTTAGCGGAGAGCATCACCGTGCATATATACAACCTCACACAGCTGTTACTGTGTCATCAAATGTCTTCTTTTACAGTAACAATAACTGTTATTAATTTTCATAGTTTTCCGTGTTTTGATGTGTTAAGTGAAAGCAGAGTTGATGGTTACCCGCTAGCTGCCAAGCTAACCGAGCTAACTAGTTAGTTGCAGCCACCGTTTGCAGGAATTAGCAGTTACTCTGTGATTTGCTGCCCCCTATTTGTTTGGAGTATGAATTCGACATATTGTACCTTGAAGAAGTCATATTAGGTATGTGTATTTAAAAGCTAACATGGCAATAGGGTAGTATTTTAGCAATTAGCTTTATCCAGGATAGGAATTGGTGATTTTTTATCTTTGCACGTGGAAATGATCTCCCAACGTAACAAATGTCATCAGTTACCCACTGGATGGAATGTTATTAATGAAAACCATTTCCCCTGTGTCTGTCAGGCCTAAATATGCTCTGTTGGATGAGTGTACCAGCGCTGTGAGCATTGACGTGGAGGGAAAGATTTTCCAGGCTGCTAAGGATGCCGGCATCTCTCTGCTCTCCATCACACACAGACCCTCCCTGTGGTAAGAAAATTGTCCAGTCTATTCAATAAAAGAGATTCATAACTTGATATATCACTCTGGAGAGTAGTAGCAGAGAATTTACTCACTTCGCAATCCACTATAAAGCTGTAAATTCATTGCACACAACAAATTAAGCGTACTTTTATTCACTCTCCGCCTCCAGGAAGTACCACACCCACCTGCTGCAGTTCGACGGGGAGGGAGGCTGGCGCTTCGAGCAGCTGGACACTGCGACGCGCCTCACGCTCACCGAGGAGAAGCAGCGGCTGGAGGCCCAGCTGGCCGGCATTCCCGAGATGCAGCATCGCCTCAACGAGCTCTGCAAGATCCTGGGAGACGACTCTGTCCTCAAAACGGCCGAGGAGTGAGAAAGAAAAGAGAGAGGGAAAGAGGGGGGAGGGAGCAGGGAAGGGGCCCAGAGGGGAGAGAGACAAGGGGGAAAGGGGAGAGAAGAAGAGGGGGGAGGCCGAGAAGAGAGTGTGAAAGAAAGTAAAAGAGATCCGTAGGGGGTTTGTGAGTATTTTTTTCAGGCTTAGATTTTTTTAGATTTAAAGTAGGAGGGCTCTGAATGCCAGCTAGTCTCTCCCTTCTCCTCCTTTCTCCCTCGTCTTTTCCCCACTCCAACCAGAGAAGTGGAGGGGGGAGAGTGAAGTGGATCCACAAGTATTATCCCCCCGTTGTGTTACGCACATCGACCGCATAGATTTTTTTAGACGTTTAGCTTTTAGCGCACTTCATTTTCAAGATCAATTCGCCGCGAGTTCAAAAGTGATGAATCCAAATTTCAACTGAGACGGTGAATTTGTTTGTTTGTTTTGTAGCACTTTACTCTGCTTTTAGAGGGCTGTTTCTGTTTGTCGTGGTAGCTCACAGTGAAATACGGTGATACCTGCATCTTAGCTGGAAAAACTTTTTAATATAGAACCACTAAATAATAATGTCCAAAGCAGTATTCCACGCCCAGTGTACTGGGTCGTGCAGGATCCACATTTGTTATAATTTATCAGTAGATTTTTAGTTTTTACTGAACTTAATGAGACCTCTTAGTGTTGAGAGGTCGAAAGAGACTATTTTTCAAAATGTCACAATATGCCTTTGTTTGAGTTTGTGTATCTAGCTGCAGTACAATCCCTCTCCTTATACCTCATCGTTAGCGCTTGTTAGGTTGTCGCACACCCGTGAACCGCTGATATAGCTCAGTTGCAGGCAAAAAGAAAAAGAGACGATCTGGGGTCTATTATTAGAGCCATTAGTGACGCAGGTCTGACTCCAAAACATAGGTTTCTGGTTTATTGAACAAACACAATGAGCTAAAGAGGCCCTCTTCAAGAGCGAGCTGACCCTGGTAGTCTGCACTGGCTGTGAACAGTCACACACGTACTACAACAGGTAGCCAGCCAGACTATGTAACTGTTGGATGTATGTACACACACAGGGCAGCTGTTGAAGCTCTCCCGTGTTGACACAAAACACACTCATGTCGTGCTCTGTGGGTCCTTTTGAGCCTGATTTGGAGTCACATTTGAGCTAATACATGATGCTGATTTAGTCAAAAGAGACTTCATAGAAAGTTGATGATGACACAAACAAAACTTTGCTATGACTTTATTTCTCACTTTTCCAAAGTGGAAGCTGATTATCTTTTAATATCATGACGTTTGATTATATTCTCTTAAATATTTGACATAATACTACGCATATTATTATGTTATGATTAGGCTTGAGCGAGTACATTGTTGCAACGAGTATCAGATGATGTTGTCCGAGGAAATATCCATACCCGTGATGAAGGAAACTCTTATTGGGTGCTGTAAATAGTCTCTTGTAATCAAAACATTGATCTGAAGCTCAATTCAGAGGCTGTTCTGTAAATAGTTTTCTAATAGTTCAAAAGTAGAGCAACTTATGATCAACCCATATCAATTTCAGGCTTAAACTAGAATGAGGAGACCTATTATGCTTTTTTTCTTTGCTTCAGTGTGTTAAAAAGTTATTGTGCAGGTCTCCCACAGAACACACTGCACCTTAAACACCTCATCAGCAGTCCCGCCTTTAATTCTGTGACTTTGTGACATCACACTACGTCTACTACACTCTACGTTTGGCACATAAAAAATGATTTAGCACGGCTGCTTTGTTGTTGTTAGTGGTGCTGGATCAGGCGTGTGTGAGCTGACCAATCAGAGAAGACTGGGTATTCAGGAGGGGGGACTTAAAGAGACAGGAGCTAAAACAGAGTGTTTCGGACAGAGGGGGAACACAGTGCTGCAGCACTGGACAGTAAGAGAGAACTGATGTGGGGTTTTTTTGAGCAATAAAGCATGTAAACCTGTTATAGTAGTAACCCCAAATAAAGTTATGAACCTGAAATGAGCATAATATGTCTCCTTAAAATCCAGATTTTTATTTCACATCAAATTGTACTCACTCATAGATACCAGCCTCCTAAATACTCCTAATTTTTTTCATTCATTGCATTTCATAAGCACCACCCCTTTCTAGTTTAAGCCCCGCCCATTACAATATGGATAAATTAGCTGGTTGAACAGTTAGAGATAATGATGTACTCGCTCATCCCTAGCTATAATATATGAGGCCTTAGTGGCTTATACTAATTATATATTACATAATAGGGCTATAATATAGTAGTACAACGGTTAGAGGTCAGGCTGATTCATAGATCGCTGGAAGGGATTTCATTTTTGGCTCAAGGACACTTCACCACATTGGTTGCCTCTTGACAAACAGCTGGCATGCATCTTGGCTATATACAGGAACAAAATGAGTTAGTTTTTCCTCATTTAGCCTCCATGTCTGTTACCAGCAACTCATCTGAAGTTGTGATACTGTGAAATTAGTGATTATTTACGTTTAGTTCTTCTGAAAACAGTCTTAAACGCTGTGTTCTCCTGTGGTGGCTTTGAGCTTTGGTTGTGGCTGCTTTTGCAGTTCGTTCCTTTCGTGGTTCAGCCCTGTGTGTTTACTGTGGTGAAACAGGAGAGGGGAATCTGGGTGGAGAAGTTCTGGTTGTTGGTTCCATTCAGTTCTAGTCTTTCAGATTTCACCATAGGCACATAGAGTCATATTTTTGCCGTTTCTTACATTCAATTGGGCCTAAAGCTCACTAAGCAATACAAATTATCACTGCATTTGAGAAGCAAAAAAGGACACAGCAACTTTAACATTTATGTTTTTGTCCTCAGCTCACCCACAATTCAATAGTTGCGCTGTAAAATTAATTACAGAAAAGTGTGTAAGCACTTTACAAGCAGGAATATGGTGAAATCTGTGTGTTTTTCTATGAGCAGTCCAGATGCCATCACGAACAGGAGAATCACTGGACTTCTGTATGTTATTCTCACACTGTGCTGCATACAGGACTCGATCCACGTCACTACGAAGCTTGAGTGACTGGTACAGTGTAATATCATGTCATGTCACTGGTTAGAATACCACTATATTTTATTAAGCCTCTGCTTTGTTAACACACCACAACGTCTGTGTTGCAGAGAATGGACAATCAGTCACATCAGCAGCAGAATACAAACAAGCGCACTGCTACATTTCAAACTACGCACTGGCTTGTTGTTACCTGCAAGGGAATAAGTTAGTGAGTGCCGGTTTAAGGTACACATCTGCACCTGCGTCATCTGATTTGTTACTAAACGTATAATGTAAATTGTTGAGTATGCTTGTCAACTCCCTCAGGCCTTTTGTTAGACCAAGCCGGGCCTGCATCCAGGATGTCTAAAAGTGCATCTCCATTGAGAGTTTAAACCTTTGCAACCTCCCCTTTTGGCTTTTAGTGTACAGGACTTAAGACCATTTGGATGCAGCCCTCCTCTTCTCAGGATGATGGCTGCTAGGTTACAGAAGGACAAACTAAGATTTTTCTTTTTTTTACCCCCCCAAGAAAATGTGACTGGAGAAAAAAAATCTAATTAAGGAATTGAAATGTCATTCCTTTAATATGTAAAGGAATAATAATGTAATATAATCTGTACCGCGCAAAAATAATTACGCATTCATTCGGTACGCAAGAGAGCATTAAAGGCATTACTGCGGGGCTTGAAAGCAGCATGGCAGGCCTTTTCAGCAGCATTTCTGACCTGAAATAAGTTGTCTGTCTGTGCCACCAGTCAGACTCTGTTGACAGGAGGCCAGACGAGCCGCTGAATGACACAGAGTCTGCCAAGTGACACTGGAACATGAGGTCAGCTCTAGAGCAGACAGTGCCGGAAATTCATAGGCATGACCGTAGCTTCTTCAATTATGAAAGAGTCAGAAGTATTGTTATTTCATTACAGAGGATGGGATGGAAAATGATGAGGTGCCATTTTTGTAGTAGTGGAATTTTGTCCTCCAGTCGTACTATAAAACAGAGCCTCACTCATAACAGGTTTCTGGCCTTAGCAGGCACCTTTTTCAAAGGTCCCATATTATGCTAATTTCTAGGTTCATACTTTTATTTTGGGTGTCTACTAGAAAATGTTTACGTGCTTTAATGTTCATAGAAACACATTATTTTTCTCATGCTGCCCATTGCTGCAGCACCTCTATTCACCCTCCGTCTGAACGCTCCATTATAGTGTCTCTTTAAGACCCCCCTCCCAAAAAGCCAGGTCTGCTCTGATTGGTCAGCTCTCACAGGCCTGAGCAGGCACCACCCACATCAGCTCCGCAAGTGTTTTTTGCAACCGCATCCGTGCTGGGGGCGTGGATGAGGGAGGTGACTGCATAGTTGTGACATCACAACCTTACAGAAGCTCTGACGGCTTTTTGGAAGACACGGTTTCTGAATAAGGGCTGTGCTCATTTCTCTGTGGATTAAGTGTTTTCATACTGTCACAGTATTTATATGTCACCTAGACCTGCGTTTTAATAAAAAAAAGACATGGAAATCTCACTTTATACAATATGGGACCTTTAGGAGCTACCTGCCTAGCATCAAACTGCAAGCAGACAAAGTTAGCAACTAGCTAGTGAACATGGGTTAAGTTGAACATTTAGCTCGCAGCGGATTTTCCTTCAGGAGTTGGTGAACAGCAGAACTGTGCTTAAAGATGAAAATAGAGTGAATATTGGACTTAAACAGCTTAAAATGAATGGTAATAGGCCATTTTTTGGGTAACAAGTTCGCTACATTACCATAGAAGCATATGCTAACAGTTCATTTGTTTCTGCTACCCCTAAATAGCCAAAAATAATTCTTGCAGATTTAACGTTATTACACTTTTTGTTCCTATTTATTTTTTCTTTGAGTTAACTTGCTCTTGGGCTTATTCTAGGGGGAAAACATCACAATGTCGTTTCTTTTAATATGGCACCTCATCATTTCTCAGCCCTTTGGTAAATCCATAAAGATAGCTTACTTACCAATGAAGTTAGGCCTTTAGCGGCCTACTAGCTACACTGTATGACCTTGCTATATACTGTAATGACATCCTTACTAACAAAACTTTGATACGGAAAGTTTCGCACTCTATCACCCCTTTTGTAAGTAAGAGATTGAATGTATCCATTATGTATGATAAAGCATCTCTGAAGGTTACGAAGGCAATGAATACATGTGGTCAGGTCATGACGGTTTCCCTTTTGTTTGATAATTGATCATTTTATAATTGTGTTAATAGTGCATGTAACATTGTTTTATTAGAGCCACATTGTGGTGGTTACATTTGGATTTACTGTACGTGTGTGTGAACTGGGATAATGAGCAAGGATAATGTTTGAAATTTTCAAATTGAATTATCGTGTTATTCAGGCGGTGTAGGACAGTCAGATCTATATTTATGACAGTGTCAGTGACTGAATGATATAGGAAAGAAATGTGGATGATCATGAGTACAGCAGTTCTCTGGTTTCTAGCGTATTCAGGTTATCTTTGAGGTATTATTTGACTGTCCTGTACCTCAGAATCAACATGCAGCGATTCTCCCTTGAAGCCGGGGATTACTACACTTTGTAGTTACTACATGAGCTCCATTTGCAATCAAAACACCCGTACATAGGACTATTTTATATTTTGAATTCCTGGAGCAGTAACCCAGACTCCCTTTACTGAACTCTCATTGTGCATGTGTAGGAATCTGTGTTCTTTAACCTTAGAACCAAGAGAGGTACATCTGCATAAAGGTCATCTGTTACAAAAATCATGTGCTGACGTCACTTTACGTTGGAAGATGAAGATGTATTTTCTTGTAAATAAAAAATACATTGCAACCTTGAAGAATGGGCCGTGTTGTGTTTGTTCCTCTCCATCACTTTCTGGAACGGAATTCGCACCATTTCAAGTTTCAGTACCTTTAAATAACTGTATGAAGAGTTTAGATTAGCTACAGGTTTTTGACACATTTCTATTTCCTGACTTTGAGGAAACCATGTCATGTTATTTATAGCCCTTGTAGGTGGTTCATGAAAATAAACCCGTCTCAGCAAGCGAAAGGTCGATGCCACCTCCTCACTCTGAGCGATATTTAGACTTCCTGTGTCAGGCCCAGTCCTAGAAAACAATATGACTCTGTTTCTAGACAGTCTTAACATTTGATTCATAAGACTGGCACTCTACTGTCTTAACAGGCTTTCAATATGTAATGTGTTAAAAAAGGTGAAACAACTTTATGCATAGATGAAACAGATTCAGCAACAGCTAAAAAACAACTATTAGATTAAGATTGATTCGTCTTGTGTCTTTTCCTTGTAATAAAAATGCCTCTTAATTTACAGCAATAACAATACACTATGGAAAAAGTAGTAAGGAGCATACTGTGCACAAGTAGTGCAGAATTGAGGCTCAGCAAGTGAGTTTGTGCAGCCATCTGCTGGTGAAATCAACAGGGGACATCACTTCCACCACCTCAACAGTGCAATAAAATGAGGTGACCACAAGATGGCAGCATGGAAGTAGCCATATTCATTTGTTGCTATTCCTGATATTTGCACCTTCAGTGTGTCATCTTATCACCACATACAGAAGTCCACTCAAATTACACTCAAACAGGATGCAGCTGGGTTCATTGTGATGGATTTTATTCACGATTTCTCAATACTTTTATGACTCCAGATCCAGTTTATGGTCAAAGACATGATAGACATTTTTTTTTTTTATAGGAACAGGCTGCATGTTGTCCATCAACACTTGGTTGTCAGTAGGAGAGTGGAGTTTGATTGGGACTTTCTCAAGGCATGTTTGACATTATTGAAAAATGCAGAGCAGGAGAATGTCACAAAAAAATCTGCAGACATGTAACGTAATTGTAACAGGGTTACGATAAGATAACCTTTTATTGATCACTGGGAGGAGATTCAGCTGTTGCATCAGCAAATGGACAGAAATAAACAGTAGAAGTAAAAATACAAACTATCCAAGTGCAATTAAATGCAGAAGTACATGGCAAAGTACGAGGTGCGGTTAATAGCAGAGTAATGTTAGCATACGTACACTAACTTTGTACAGTACACCAGACCAATATATAATATTATTAGGTAAAGATACTTAGTTTTTGTTTGTATTTGTTCAAAAATATAATAGGCTATAATATATAATGTAATAAAACATTATTACATCAATAATACCAATAATATCAACTATAGTAGTATCAATCAGTACAACAGAGGAATAATTAAGGACAATATATAAATCCTGACAAAATTAATAAATGCATACATTTATAGATAGCAGCTGAAAAAAATGTAAGTTAAGAATATATATGTGTATGTTTTACAGTGTTGTAAAGTAGTAAGCAGTAAATTACCCAAAAGTTATACCTAAATAAAGTGAAAATCAAGTGAAAGACGCAGCATGCACTCTGCAAAGTAATCTGTAGCTATAGATATTTAATAAATGTAGTGGAGTATAATATTTGCCTACAAAATGTAGTGGTGTGGAAGTATAAAGAAGCAGAAAATGATAAGAATTAAAGTACAAGTACCTCAAAATTGTACTTAAAGCCGCTGTAAGTGATTTTTTTTTATTAAAATGAGTCTTGATTAGCTCTGTATTCCAACAGTAATCACTGTTACAGAGTGTTTGGTCAGTAGCCATGCCTCTCCTGCCTCTGCTCATGCAGTTAAATAGAAAATAAATAATCTGGTATCCCTGCCCACTTCATCCAATCAGGACAGAGAACTCCAGAAAGGGGCTTTCCCGTCTGCTTGACAACTTCCTGTCTACGACAATGGCTGAACAGGGAAAGCTACCAATTCCAGCGCTACACCCTTGTGCTGGCTTATACCACCAAACAGGTTGAGCGAAGAAAAACGCTTGAGGAAAAGAAAGAGGCAAAGAGAGCCGATGCGAAAACAAAGGAAGGAGTTGTGCGAGTGTGGTGACACAGAGAGGAGGGACTGCTAACTACAAAACCGACAGGAAGTTAGCTAGCTAACACGACAGCAGCGCTAACAGCAGCTTTAAATACAGTAATTGAGTAACTTAGATAATTTCCATTAATGGTATATTATATATAGCCTAGTTGATATATTAAATAAATTATATTATGGGGTTTTTTTTCTCACAAAGATGTTTTAAAAAGCTATCAAAACTTTAAAAAAAAAAAACTATACTATATATACTATAAACCTGCTATTGTTAAACTAGATTATTATTATCTGCATGTCTTCTGTGGCTGGAGTTGTCCCCTACATGTCAGGATTGGTCCAGCTCAGGAGGAGGAGTTTAGCTACGTCCTCCGCCTGGAGAACCACACGCCGACTGGATCATTGCTCCTCCACACACACACACCGCTCTCTGCCCGGGTTGAGGAGGCTGGGACGATGCCTCTGGAGAGGTGACCACCGCCGGATCCCGACACACATGTTCCCCCCCCTGACTATGGAGAACAAATGAATCAGATCACATCTCATCAAAAATGGCTCCACTGATTTCCAAGCGGGCGAGGAGGAGGTGAGAGCGGCGGCGGTGGGAGCTCAAGATATAAGCGCTTTCCCTGGGAGGTGCAGGGAGGGAGGGGGCCAGCCCAGGCGGCGCTCTCTTGTCTTGTAAGAGGATCAAGAAAAAAGGGAAATCGAGCTATTTTTAAGCGGACTGTGTGGACTATCCGCCGGTGACAACATGAGCGGCGGGCCGGATGAGAGCTCGGTGCGCGTCGCCCTGAGGTAAGGATGCAGACCCTCCTCTCCAAAGATGCTCGTGTCACACCTGCTACAAGCATGCACATGTTATTCCTGCTTTTATCCTTCCACCATCCGCCATGTATTCATCTAACCTACTACTATAAATAGCCACTCCAATCTGCCCCCATTCTTCTCCAGAAATCCCTTCAAAACAATACCCCTCCTCCTTATTTTGAAGCTTTTTTTGTTGCAACATGCATGCTCTCTTCATGCCAGGAGCTGCAAGTACAGACCACAATGGCCCATGATCGCATGAGCTTCTTTTGTTAATACCTGCACTGCATGTACATGCTGTGTAGTGGATTTATGAATGGAGAGATCTCAGCTCTAAGGGATTAGGCCAAGGAAAAGCCTGTAACTCTGTCTCTCCTGTCGTCAGAACAACACACAGTCTGGCATTTTATTTACAAAGGGTACAAAGCTGTGTTGACTGCATTTGATCCATTTGTTTTCAGGCATTTTACATTTTGCATTTGAGTTTGCTGTATCATGCCGATCTGACCTTTGTCCCCTGGGCCAATCCAATATGTCACCTACATGGCAGACAAGCCCAGATAGTCAGCTCTGCTCAGTGGTTACATCAGCGTTTCTCAGATGTGATTCCAGTGTTAGTGGATCAGTGAGGCTGAACAAAAATGACACCCAGACAATAACACACAAATCAATAAAGATATCAATAGAGCAACATGATAGGGCGGCAGCTAAAGTCAGGGGCAGGTGCTTTTCTGTGTGTGTGTGTGTGTGTGTGTGTGTGTGTGTGTGTGTGTGTGTGTGTGTGTGTGTGTTCGAAAGACAATCTGAACCATCATGTGAACTGGATCAGTGGAAGACGGAGGACAAAAGCAGTAGTTCCTCTCATGTTTCTCTTCTCTCTCTGCCTCGCTTGTTATTGTGCTTTCAGACTTTGACCCAGAACTCTGTTTACTGAGCCAACTCAGTTTACTAGCCTGTCATAGATAATAATCTCGCAGAATGCACCTTCATGCACTTTCTTTATGTAGTCATTAAT
Organism: Pagrus major; assembly: GCF_040436345.1. Taxonomy (NCBI): domain Eukaryota; kingdom Metazoa; phylum Chordata; class Actinopteri; order Spariformes; family Sparidae; genus Pagrus; species Pagrus major. Next base: position 9,769,234 of record NC_133228.1, read on the forward strand.
AAGATTTCATTCATCGCGTGAGATTACATCTGACCGGCTTCCTTAAATGTGCAATATGTAAGAATTTTAGTTGAAAACAGTTGTCAACAGGCAACAAACAGTAACAGTTTTGATGTGTATGTATTGTGCTTCACAGATACAGTATCTACTGAAGTTAGCATGCTAACCAGCTAGCCTTTGGTGATATTCTCCCCCCTGCTTGTTTTGAGTATGAATTTGACAGGTGGCCAATTCTTACATATTGCACCTTTATCTAAAATTATATTGTTGTATTAATGTATTGTGTTGCAAACATATCTATTGCATGCTAACTAGCTAGCCCCTAGCCACTTTGTACCTTAAGAGGTGATAATCTGATAGTAAACACTCCCTCTGTGCTCTGAGCTTCAAGTTAGGGCAGAGTCAGCTAATATGACCACTAGCTAGATGGTTAACTCAGCTTACGAGCTAAGAGCAGCTACATTTAGCAGGTACGCTGGTGATACTCCATCTTCTATTTGTTTGGATAGGTGGCCAATTCTTACACATTGCACCTTTAGTAATTCAATATAGCCATAGAGTTGCTGTCTTAATTCACTGTAGATGAGTTTGAAGAATTTTTAAGCTTTGTAACACACAATACTAATACAAGGGTAAGGCCAGAGAAAGGAGTATGTGTTTGTCTCTGAATGGAAACTACCTGCTATTGTATCTTCTTAGAAAGCTCAGGCTTCATTAATTATTTGGAGAGCTCTGTCGTCTTGTTTGCTAGTTGAGTTTCCACCTTTGGTCCTTTTGATGGTCAGTCGACTATTCATAGGTTTATTCTTTCATTCATTCATACGTTTGTCTTTCTTTCTTTCTTTCTTTCTTTCTTCTATCCATTTGTTCATGTAATGGGAGCTTTTGAACTTGTCAGTAATTGTGTATGAACCTCTCCGTCATGTGAAGATTATGTTCCTCCCTAATGAAAGGACTGTGAGCAATTTGCTTTTCAGCTAATAATCCAAACAAGACAGGCTTCAGATGAGGAGAATGATAAGGACTTTGTCATTGTGATGCCACAAAACTAGTATACTTTTAGTGCTGCACAATTAATCGAAATATTAGCGAAATTGCAATTTGGACAAGAGAAATATCCAAATGTCAAGATGGTGCATTTTTTTTTGTTAAAGGTGTGTGACATACTAGGAAAGATCTCGAATCTCAAGTCAGCAGTCCAGAGCCTCTTCCAAGCGCAGCTGTGGTACTTGAAAATGCTTTGTCACTAATCTCTGTTTCTATTACACACACACACACACACACACACACACACACACACACACACACACACACACACACACAGTTAGTAGATCCTCTTCCTGTCACTGAAACTATCCTGACCTTACCTGCGAGCTCCCAGAGCTCCTTCCTGATCCACATAATAGTTGCATTCTCTTTCTCAAAAACAAATTCAAATATAAGTGTGCTTCATTTGCATGAATGGTATAGACCTCTTTCACAGCAGACATAAAGACTTAAAGTAAAAAAAAAAAAAAAAGCACAGGTGGTGCTAGGACAAAAATAATGGCTTATTTCCATACGTAAATGTCCTAGGAGGCCACATCAGGGAGGCAGCATGTACAATACCATAAACTTAGAACTGGTATTACTGTGACATGTCAAAATATCTGCTGTTAAAAAGGCATATTGGAGAAACAAACACATAAAAGTAATTAAAAGACAGAACAAACATTAACTTTTGATAAATTTAAACTGATTGATAATCCAGAACAGTAAAAAGTCTAATGGAGGATTTAATTTGAAGCTGCAATAATCAATAATCTTATATGAACAATCGATCAAACAACTATGAGCAATATGACAGGTGTCGCTGACAGACTTAGATAATTATTGGCTTAGCTTTCTTAGCATCTTTAAGCTCTTTGTTTTGGTTTTATGACCTGCAGCTTTAATGTTTTGGTTAACTCTCACCGCTCTGATCAGTCATTTACAGCTGCAGTAAGCAGCTGATAAACCCACGATACGCTCACTTTCCAGCACCAAACGACAGACAGAGTTAGCCACTAGCTGGTAAACATAGTGGAGCATTTAGTAGCTAAAGAGCCAGATATTTCCCCTCAGGAGTTGGAGACCAAAAACAGAAAGTAAATGAGAATAAATATTGGACTTAAATGTATTAGGTAACAAGAAACACAAAAGCAAACTAATACTATTAATGCTTTGTGTTTGCTAACATGTTAGCCATAACAACTTGATATTATGACAGTGTGTTTACAGCTTGGTCTGCTGTAATCATCAGATATTTGTGGAGGTTTGTCTTTTAACGAAACACGAAATTGAGACTCATGAGTACTAATGTTTCACATCAGGTCTGTAAAAGACATCAAACTAATGCTTTCTTACGTCTGACAAGCAGTCGCATGCCTTCCATTGACAGCAGAAACAACACAACAGCTGGCTACAAAAAACACTGTAACATATTAATGAACCCTTCAATTTACTGTAATAACAAAGTGTATGAAGTTGTCACAGTGAACACCTCATATTATGGGGGTTGACACACCCTCCCGCACCAGCTAACTTGATTTTTTCTTTACTATTATTTCATAAAATACATCTCAGCAGATCATAGCAAGACGACGGAGATGTATCCGTATGAGAAAAATGTGTCATCACCAGCTGAAAGTTTAATTGTTTTTCACTTCATAATCACTGGAAGTCAAACTTTTCATCTAGTCTTAAATCACTGACTTCATCCCTTTAAACAGCAAACCACACCCTCGTGTTGTCTTCAGCTCCATTAATCACTATGGCAACACTCTAATTATTTTTAGGCTTTAAGGTTTACAGCATCTGAAAGGCTTTGACTGTCAGCCTCTCCCCAGCCTGTAATAGTTTAGTTAGATGTGTGTGTGTGTGTTTGCAGTAATGAGCTAACGGGTTGCCAACCAGTACCTGCCCCAGCCTGCGAGGCTAATGCTGTCTGTTAGCAAGTTTCCTAATCCCCCATACCATCAGGTCCAGAGTGATGAAACCCTCCTGTATCGTGTCTTTTTTTGAGGTTTGAGGCAGAACAAGAATGAAAAGGGTCTGGAGCCTGAACAGAGAGAATTGTAATTTGGTTTCTTAATGGAAAGATGATGTAATTTAAAGGTCTATTTGCTCTTTAGAAGTCTACATGTCTCTTGATGGATCTTCAGTAAGATTCAGTAAACATTAGATGTGTGTGCTGTGCTGCCGTCTCTGGTTTTGAAGCGTTTTTGTTCACGCCTGACAGCAGACAGATGGGTCACTTCAGTAGCACATTGTTGGATGATTCAGCAAACACACACGCTTTGCAGGGCTATCCCCTGTGTAAATGTGTTTGTGTGTTCCAGATATCCCTTCTTATGTAACATCCCATCTGTGTGTCTGTTGGTATATGTTTATCTCGTCCTATATTCCATGAGAAATCACTTTAGGAAGTTAACGATTTATCCGTAAAGTAACTCATGGTACAGACTTTGCCTAAAGGAGCCATTCAAGTGACTCATTATGTCAATATCCTTGAAGTGCAGCTTTAATAATTCAGAGTGTACATCCAAAATTAGCCAACAGTGAGGGATCTAGTTTCGTACTGTCGAACTCAGCTCTTCCTGTTTATGTAGATGAGTAACAGTACAGTGAATGTCCTGAAAATGGAAAGCTTAAAGGTAATTTTTAAGTGTTAGCATCGAGCTAACAGGCTTATCACTAGTGAAGGTATGTAATACAAAAGCCTTTTAAAAATCCAACATTAATTTGCAACATTACCCTGAATTGAAATACAAATAGATATTTATTTATATGCTTTATTTCACAAGGATGATTCCAGGGACTGGTACATACATATATAGAAAGTTTTTAATGAGCTATTACCGTGTTATCGACAGTATGGCAAACATCTTAAAATTGACACGTTTACTGTTCATTTATTGTGATTTATTATCATGTCTTCAAAGACTTGGTGGAATAAGCTGTAACTTTGGATTTTTTAAGGTCATCATATCCAACATCCATCTGAAATACAAAAACAAAAAACAAGTAAATGTTTAAGAATGCTATTACCTGCAAAACGCATTGCAAAATTAATTGGAAAAAGGCAAACTAGACCTAGTCAGCCCCTGACCAACTCCACTCATTTACTCATTTCCAGATTGTCTAACTACTATTGGCTCCTCTCAAGTGTCTGTCAGACACATGTCCCACCCTCTTGACCTTTGTGGATTATTTTTGAGGGCAAAGGCTGTGGCCTGCTGCCAAATGCTACAAAAACATTGTGTGTGCTCATATGTGTGTGTGTGTGTGTGTGTGTGTGTGTGTGTGTGTGTGTGTGTGCGTGTGTTTGTGTGTGTGTGTGTGTGTGTGCATACAAAAACCCGTGTCCATCCAGGCATATTCGTGATAAATATTCATGAACCAACTCAAGTGAACTGAAACACAAAGCAAAGTATGCTGCAAGCCATCTGCCAGCTGCTGTCATGTGATATTGTGGTTACTGAGATATTCAATAACTTTTGTCTAGCACAGGCAGAGGTTAATTCAGTATGGATTTTTTTTTAATAATGAAAGATTGGATTAGATTAAAACCCTGCTTTTTCCACATACTTCCTTCTATGAATTCATGCTTGACATGTTTTTGCTATCCTATCCTTATTTTCCCTCTTTTTTCACTGCGTTAGGCATTTCATCTAATGTCCCATGTGTGTCATGAGTGGACCAAATTGTCCTTGTCCAAAAGGAACATTTCCATTACACTGGTATCAGTGGTAGAGGCCAGTGGTGTGTGTGTGTGTGTCTGTGTGTGTGTGTGTGTGTGTGTGTGTGTGTGTGTGTGTGTGTGTGATCCTCACATGCCCTGGCTCTGGTTGCCAGTCAGAGTGACAGCCAGCATCCTCTGCCACCGTCAACTCTCCCTCCTTCCTGCCCGGCCACCTTTGACCCAGGAAGCAGTCAGGACTGTGATCAGTGACCCAGTCAGAATTTCCTCGTGGCGGCAGCTTGTTTTAGCTGTCACCATGGCAACCCTGGGTTCCTTTCAAGGCTCATGGGGTGTGCTGCGCTGCGATCTAAACAACAACACAGAGAAAGAGAGTTGGGGGAAAACTGAAATGCAGAGTAAGCATTGCACGTTCGCTCCCACTCTTCTCCATTTTTTTCTGGCGACATTCCTAAATGCCCTCTTTGACATCACCGCCTGTTTGTTTTCACACTGGTCTCTAAGAGAAAAGGCAGATTTGCAGTCTTTGTCATGTGTCTTTATCACTTCCTGTGAACTGGTTTTCTCACCAACAAGGAAATGACTAGGATGTATCCCTTTTAGAAAATGAAAGGAAATCCACTGTAAGAGCATTTCATTTTATACTTGGTAATTCTTCACTTCAAAAAGTGAAGAAAAATAGCTTTTTCCTGAGATTTTTTGATTGCAAAACAGCAGATTTAAAGTATATTAAAGGTGCAATACATAAGAACTGGCCACCTTGGCCACTGGCCTCTTACTCCCAACAAATAGGAGCAGCATATCACCAGAATACCTGCTTACTGCTGCTGACTATAGTCTGTTTAAACATCCATGACTGTAGCTGCGTGTTAGTTCAGTTAGCCGTGCAGCTAGTCAGACTTCCAAGGTAGTGTTAGTGTCTACACTGTTAGCACAGAAGCTTTGGACTGCTGGGAGAAGAGGGTTTTCAGACTAGCTGGTTAGCATGCTAACTTCAGTAGATATCTCTTAAACACAATAAATAGACGTCTTTGATATAGCATGGAAGCTGTTATTTCACATTCTGTTGGTAATTTTTATATTTGGTATGTTATATTTGAATGTTTTGAATGTACTTACATATTGTTGCAACTTATACTATATTGTAGACTGCAACTACCAATTATTTTGATTATCAATTAATCAATTATTTTCAAGTCAAACCATCAACTTACAGTATATCAATCATTTAGAGGAATCATTAATTATTATAGCTTCCTGTTCTTGACTCATAGTGCTTTAAGATGATGCTAAAATGATACAAGATTCAGCCCATGAGTTAGTGGTGACGTTCATTGGATCAGAGTAGTCGACACATCATTTGTCAGTTAAAGTGCTCCGGTAGATAATGTTGCATCATTCACTTTCACAGAATTACCTCTTGGATGCAACCTCTCTGCCCTGCAAGCATTGGACAGACTTCATTATAATAATAAATCTTGCACATATGAATTTGTGTGCCCTAAAAAGGCAGAGGTTGGCAGCATTCAGCCTCTCACAGGTTAAAAACCTGTTTGAGCTTGCTGCTCACAGAAATACACTGAAGAGAGTGATACAATGAATTGACTCTTGATGTCAAGACCAGCTGCCAAACAAAGGAAAGGCTGTTACTGAAAACACAGTCCTGCTGAGCTGTAGTGAGTTAAAACAGTGGCCACTCATCGTGGCTCGGTCGTTTTTCACTGTCCGTAAGCTCTACTTTCTCTCTTTTTATTTACATCCTTCCATCATTTCTTTGCCTCCTCATTTATCCTCTTGCTCTGGGCGGCCATTAGATTTATTATTAGACAAGCTGGTCCAGACACACAAATAGAGAGAGAGATAAAGTGCACCTGCCAGCTGATGCGTCATAAAAGAACTGTCTATCTGTGTGTGTTTGTGCATGTTGTTGTATAAGAAGTCATGATGGTGCACATGAGGGTGTTCTTGAAGCGGGGACACACACACACACACACACCGTTAAAAGGATGTGAATGAATGCAGTGGTACGATCATGTGTCCTACAGTCATAGTCTCCTGACGAATAGAGAGAAGCTTTTCACTATTTACACTTCAACAGAGGCCTTTGACTAAAAGAAGTATTGGGGCTGTAATAGCTATCTATCTCTCTCTCTCTCTCTCTCTCTCTCTCTCTCTCTCTCTCTCTCTCTCTCTGTGTGTGTGTGTTTGTGTGTCACTGAAATCTGAGTGTTTGCAGTTCTCATGTCTCAGCAACAATGGTTTAGTGGAACATGTCTTTGTGGGTCCTCACAAGTCACCAAAAAAAAAGGCGGACCCCACAACGGATAAAAACAGGAATTCACACACCTGCTTTTGTGTGTGTGTGTGTGTGTGTGTGTGTGTATGTATGTGTGTGTGTGTGTGTGTGTGGTGCCGTGTGGTCCTTCATTAACCTCTGTTGGATAGCATCACTGTCATCAGTCCACACTTAAGGCCCCTCAGAGGACTACGGTCCACTCTTATCACCATCAAAACACTCACAGACATTCTTCAGCTGCTTAGTCTCAGTTGTTGCTGGAGCTTTTCATTCGACCTGTCCACTGCACATTATAAGCACTCATACAGACCACACTGCTTGTTGTACTCTCACTTTTGACTCTTACAGTAGAAACTGAGAGCTTATTTCCATGTAAACACAAAGAAAAGAGGCATCTAGCAATGAACATTTCGATGAATGGGTGTGTTGGAGATAGATTTTGTAGTTTTTTTCCTGTGATACTCGCACATATTTGATCCCTGGGTTTTTTGCAGTCTGTGTTTATTCGTCTGTAACTGTACAAACAATATACCATGTGTATGGAACTTGGCTTCTGTGTGTGTTAGTGTTCAGCTCAGCCTCTGACTGATCTCAAAACTCATTTACCTCCAGTTTTTCTCCCTTTTTCTCTTTTCTCTATATGTTTCTTAATAAGCAGATGCCACTTGACTTTGCATTATGTCTAAACAGACTTTGATACATAGAAAAGGATTATTGGAGACCAGTATCAATTGGTTTACAAAAGCTTTCGAGCTAGCCAGGAGTCGAACCTAGAATCTTCTGATCCGTAGTCAGACGCGTTATCCATTGCGCCACTAGCCCTATGTATTGTACCCAGTTTGAACAGCCGAATTCTCACAGCATGGCCTGCAGTCAACCACGGTCTTGTTTTTTTAGACACATGCTGAGAATGCTGGGCAAATGACAGGTCAGAAAAACCTTACACAGCAAAATTATTTTGAGCCTTGCAGTTTCAAACTATGTTCAAAGATCTTGAACAGTTTTGTTGTAACAGCATGGCATGAAGTCAACTATGGTCTTTCAGTTTGCAGACAAGTGGGGAGAATGCTGTTCAAATGACTGGTTGAGTCAGAAAACATGAAGCCTTGTTGCTTTATCAAACATACTACTGTTCTTTCTGCTGAAACTGAAAGTGTTCAAGCCGTTGAGTACATGTTGAAAGGCCATTGACCTAGGTGACTATATGCAGCTGTAAATGGTCTTTGATACACATTATGTAAAGAAGGGGTATTAGAACAAGGGATTCACAGGCTAAAGGTCAGCCGAGCTAGCCAGGAGTCGAACCTAGAATCTTCTGATCCGTAGTCAGACGCGTTATCCATTGCGCCACTAGCCCTGCACGTGGTAGTCTGTTTGAATAGCCTGCTTCTGACAGCATGACCTGCAGTCAACCATGTTGTTTTATATAGACATGCTGAGAATGCTAGTCAAATGACGGGTCGGAATACATGGGGCCTTACACAGCAAAATTATCTTCAGCCTTGCCGTTTCAGACTGTAAATTGAAGCAAAGGGTGGAGCATGTCAAGAAAAGACACAAAAGGTCAGTTCAGTTTATCAGTGATGCCGTGACCTGGATTCAAACAGGGGTTGCAGCGGCCACATTGTATAGTACTAACCACTATACAATCACGGCCCATTACTCATCTGAGCCTCCTTGTTGGACTGAGCGCTTCCTGTTGTAAGATACCAGAATATCAATGATATGTTACTGAAGAAAAACAAGTTCCAGAGAAGGTTTATCTAGTGCTGCTGTTCTTGTTGGTTGCTTTGTTTTCTTGGTAAATATCGATTAACAACCCTGTCAAACACATGGTCGTTTACTGCTCCACACCTAATGCTTCTTAAGTATCGCAGGATCCAAAAGTATGTGTCTGTGGATGGTGAGGTCAGGTGATGAGTCAGTTTGCTGGTAGCAGTGTGAGATGTGGAGAAAAGAGTCTTGTTGTCTCCTGCCTTGTGGGCTCAGATGTTCCTTTTTGACTTTGCTGAATCACTCCGTGCTGCCTGTGCCTGCTGTACGTAGTGTTTGAAGTAAACAGCAGCACACTAAACCAAAAACAAATCACTGAGGATTAGATTAGGTACATAGAAATTAAACATTGGGCTTTGTTGTCGTCATTGTCGGTAATGATGCAGAGTGATCGGCTGCATCTCTAGGGAGTGATTCGATTGGCTGATTGTCAGGAGGACTGATGTCAGCATGTGATTTGATTGGCTGTGTGTTCAGGAAGGATGAGATCAGCAGCATGGTGTTGATGGACTGACTCATCAGCTTTTTTTTTTTTTAACCAGCAGCTTCTCATCTCTTGGTCCCTCTCATCCGCTTACGTCATACAATAGGTCAGCAGAGGGGTAATAGAGATGGTAATGATTTTTATTTAATTTTAGAATATGTATCTGTTCAAAATGGTCTCTAAAATAACTTTTGTTTCCTTCAAATGCCACGACAGGATGCAAGAAGTTTCAGCCATTGTGTGACAAAGAGTAAACTCTTAAGCTCGTTGAGATTCTTTATAGTCTTTTTAATATCCAAATAAGAATGAAGCTTCCAAAATCAGTGTAAAGACATATGACATTTGGGTGCTAGGTGTGTGTGTGTGTGTGTGTGTGTGTGTGTGTGTGTGTGTGTGTGTGTGTGTGTGTGTGTGTGTGTGTGTGTGTGTGTGCACGAGGAGCCCGTGTTTCTCAGGCTGTCGCTGTAATCGCAGTAATGAGACTGAGAGAAGGAGCCTAACTGGACTTGTCACATGGGAGAGGCTGACAAAGGCCCCCTGTGTGTGTCTCTGTCTGTAATGTAATGTGTGTGTCTGTGTGTGTGTGAATAGGTGTATATTTATATGGACTTGACTTTATGTGTGTGTGTCCCTTTCATCTCTGAGGAGTGTTCAATGAACTGTGTCTCATCACTCTAAACTCCACACATCAGTCAATGCCAGCCAGAGGTTTCTCTTATTGAACTGTGCTAAATAGTTGCTCTTTACATATCATGAAATTTCACTTTTACATTTTGAATACTACAAGAGTGGTGCTGTGGGTGGGAGCGGGCAGTCAAAAAATAGACAGTGGGTACCGGGATTTGGCAAGCGCTAGCTAGTTAAATATGAAGCTGGAGCCTGACTGTTAGCTTAGCATTGAGGCTGGAATAAAGGGGAAACAGCTAGCATCTCTGCATAGGTGAAAATATCAATCCATAAGCATGTTTAAAGCTCACTGAATTAAATGTTTTATCTCATCCAGTCTTCTTCAGTTCTGGTCCTCCAGGTCCGTGCCCTGTATGTTTTTGATGGTGTCCTGCCCCAACACTCCTGATTCAAATAAATTGGTCATTATCAGGCTTCAGCAGAGTTTGATAACGAACTGATCATTTGAATCAGGTGTGTTGGTGCAGGCAAACATCCAAAACATGCAGGGCAGGGGCCCTGAGGACCAGGATTGAAGGACACTTGTTTAATCCATATCAAAGTGTAAATTACAACTTGCTGTTGTATACTGGGTTTCATTGATGATAACAGCTTCCTGAGGTCCTAGGAACTGCCTGTCTGCTCCTACTGCCTATTGAATGGACAAACATTTTAAGCATGAATCCTCCAATCCAACTCTTGGCAATACAGTGAATACTATACCAAATTGTTGAACTATTCCTTTAAGTAAAGTAACCTTTATATGTTATAATGTAACATGGTGATGAATACCCCTAAATTCTCTATGTAAATGTATCCCTCTAATCCTCTCCAGTCAGAAACTTCTTACCGGCTGAAACTGTCACAGCACATTAATGTGTTTAAAGGTTTTCGCTCGGCCTTGGGGGCCCCTGATCTGTTGATCTGTATGTATGTGTGTGTGTGGAGGGGAGTGTTCTTGACACTGTAAAACTTGGTTTTTACAATTTACAAAACAAATCTATTTTTTTTTTAAAAATACAAAATTTTAAGAATGACTAAAATCACAAACCAAGTTGCTCCCTACTCCCTAAAACAGTAAGATTGTGCAAGAGTTTGAAAGTGTTGAGGCATGCTTCTCTATGTGCGTGCGTGCGTTTGGGTGCGTGATTGTGCACATTTAGGAGGTGGTGGAGTTAAATTTCCTGGAGAAACAGCCTGTGAGCCTGTGTGTGTCACTCTAGAAGCTGGATTAGCGCTGTAAGTCTCCACAGTGCTGAAGGGCAGCCCTTATTCATCGAGGAGAACAGGGTGTTTTGGGTTGAACCACAGAGTGAAGCCTGCCAGATCATAATCACAGCTGAAGTCAGTCACACTAATAACACACCAGCAGGACGTGCTTCACACCTAACCTATCCCTCACCTGTTTACGGTTAGCTGAGGTGCGCGATGCCAGAGCTCGTGTTTTGAATACACAGACATCCAAAGAAAACCTAAGATAATGCTCCATTGTGCCACAGTGCTTAAACAGCATCAATGTAAGGCCAAGACATACTTGAACTTTATCTAGTTAAGATCTGTTACACACCGTCAGAAATCTAATGATGCACAACATGGATTAAACCAACTGACTGGAGGCAGAGGTTTTGCAGGTACAAGGTATCAAGTACAAACTGCATATTTGTCATTTCAAGATACTAAATGTTTTTACAATGACTTTCTATCTTGAAGGCAGCCATTTGGTTTCATTAATTAGACAAACAACCTTCTTAGGCCATAGTCTAATTGTTTCGACTTTTTCGACCCGATTTTGTACTTCTTGTATATTTTATTTTTATTTCTTATTGTCTTCTATATTTATATTTTATTAAATCTCTCTATATTGTGATATTTCTATTCTGAAAGGAGTTACTGTAACAGCATGCTAAGCAAACTTACAAGATGGTAAAAAACAGCATGTTAGTGTTGTCACTGTCGACCGCTGATGTGTTACGGAGAACTGAATACCATCTTAGACCTGCTTGTTTACCAGTGAGTCTGTAGTTACCAAGCACAACAATTGCAGTAATAATTAATTAAAAAAAATGTTTTTAATGAAAGTAATGTAGGTATTTGCAGAATTGTCCTTCCTGTCTTGTGAGTGTGTTGGCATGAGGTTGAAGACTTCCCTCAGAGTCCCAATTCTGCCGAGTTAATTAAAGAAAACAAGTTGTCACAATTAATTTGACAATGGTACGTCTAAAAGTTTTAAAATTGGTCCCTTTGAGCACCTTGAAGAGAAGAGAAATTAGAGAGTAAAAACATCAGTTTCCAAAGGCTGAATCACTGCAGTCTGATGGTCTTGTTATGTGAAAGACCATCATTACGCAGACAGATAATAGGTCTGTTTGACTGGATAGACTGTGGCAGTCTCCGCCGATTGTCATTAGTGTTTCTGTCTGGGCTGTAACCATTATGTCTCGTCTCTTTCTTCTTTTTATCCTTTTTCTTTATCTTTATCTCCAACATTTTCTCAGACATTCATTTTCCTCTTTAGACCACCCCTCCCCAGGGCCCTCTGTGTATGGAGGACCCCGGGGATGTCGTAGAACCACACAAACCAACATTGCATCAGACTGTGGAGATGAAAACAATCAGAAAGACTGGGCATTTATTCTGAAAGGGGCTACAGTACTGCAGGCTTCTTCTCTTCTTCTATAGACTGAGCAACCGTTGACGTATTTCACTAAACTTTCCTGAATTTGACATTTTCTAAACGTAATGTCTCATGTTGAAGTCCATATTTTGTTACACTTCTTTTATGTTGCCGAAATGAACAATAACCCAGTGACTTAATGCCCTTGCTATAAGCAGCAATGAGTGCTTCCATTGTTACAATGGATTACAGTAATGGCTCGCTGTCAAGTTTTGGGATTGTGGCCAACAGGATTATGCAGTCACTCCTGTAATGCCCTAAACCATCCTACCGTTAAATCACAGTCTCCTCAGATGACCTGAACACTGACTGTGACATTTACATCAGTTTAACCTCAAACAACATTGATTATGTACAGTGTTCAGCTTAATGCTTAGCTAATTTATCTTTTTATATCAACAGTTGGTAAGCTTACTCGCTCGTAATGACGAACCAACTCACTGCTCTCATAACTATTTACCAGATGCAGCTGCTCTGAGCTCTAATAAGCCCACTTAACGCCGTGTGCCTTACACCAAACAGCAGATAAAACAAAGTTAGCAACTAGCCTGTGAACTAAGCGGAGGATTTGTCTCTACTGACGAGACAGAGACACTGAAAGCATTAATAGACAAGGCCAGAAACTCAGTTTCAAATGATTACTAATGCTAACTGACTATAGGCTGAAAACTGCTGGGAATATTTAGCCAGATGTTTCCCAGCTGGCCTGAAAACCTCTTTCTCCCAGCAGACCAAAGCTCCTGTGCTAACAGTGTGAACACCAACACTCCCCTGGAGGTGCAGCTACCTGCACGGCCAACTTAGCTAACAAGTAACAGTAGCTTCAGTCCTGGATGTTTAAACAAATAAGCAGCAGTTAGCAGGTACTCTGGTTATATGCTGCCCCTATTTGTTGGGAGTATCAATTCAAGGTGGCCAATTCTTACGTATTGCATTAATGCATACGCAATGACAGATTTTGATTTCAGGTATGAATTTTATTATCAATGGAAGTATTTTCCCCAGATTCTGAGTTTATTATCTATATCTATAATTTTTTAAATTCCTTATATCAGCATTGTCCTCCAAAAATTGTGTATCGGTCCCGCTCTATTAAATACTGGGACACTTGCTAATATAATATGGGATATTTCAGGTGATTGCCACCTGCATTTCAAAAACATTGTTCAATTCTTGTTATGATAATAAATGCAGTGTACTGCAGCATGACAAAGAATTAGAAAGTCCTGATGCCAACGCTAGATATTTTAAACACAATAAGCCATCACATAGCAAATAGATCTGACTGAAAAACATGTTAACATAACATACAGTCTATCAGTGTATTAATCAGGCAATCCTGCTGTCCATAAGACAGAGCTGACAGTAATATTGCTCTACAGGTGTACAGTTACTGCAGGTGGGACTGAGTTTCTCCTCAAGCCCTGGTTCCTCCCCCGCTCCGTCCTCTTTTCTCATCAGAGCTGTAATCCCAGACAGAGACTGCTAAATAGCTGGGATCTGATGTCACACACACACACAGACACACACAGACACACACACAGACACACACACACACACACACACACTGACTGTCCTTTCAGGCCATACAAAACTTCTACAGACTCTTGCTGTGATGAATGTGAGTGCACACACACACACACACACAAAGTGAACACACAAGTGTTACACACAGAATGCAAACTGTATGCAAAGTGCCACATACTTACACACACACTCTCTCACACGCACTGCCAGCAGAGAGCAACAATAGCAGCCATTTATAATGATACTGTTGTGAGATTCTCAGGTGTCCTGCTTATTATTTCTTCTGTGTAATTCTCTTTTTTTCCTTGTTTAGCTCATTTTGACTGGAGCCTTGAATAAATTAATTCACTACCTACAAAAGGTATTCCAGCAGGATATTTCCAAAAAGTATTTCAGGATTATCTTCTGCTGAATATAATCTTCAGTATATTTCAGTCAAGGCTGTGAGTAATTCTGATATTTTAACGCTCCCAATATGTCACAATATTTCCTTGGTCTGCCTCCAATATCTCCAGTTCCTCTTCAGGTGGACAGTGAATTTAGTGATGAGAGGCAGAGGTGCATCATGGGAGGAAATGATGTAATAACAGTGTGTTTATTTGTGCTAAAGCAAACAGAGCAATTCCTTAATGAAATCCAGGGTGGGACTGTTTACTCAGAGCTCTCTTGCTCACTCTCTCGTCTGAACACTGAGGGCACTGTACTGCGTATGATCCCTGCTGGAGTGTGTGCTGGCACTGCATGGTCCTTCACACACACACACACACACACTGCACAGTAGCAGCACTCATCTGCTTGCAGCTCAGTGAAAATATTACCTGCCTTCAGCTCAGATGAAATCAATCATGGTTTTCAAACATGAGACAAATTCTCGCTCAGGCTTTAGATGCTTGCACAGACAACTCTGCTCTGCCTCTGTCTTACACACAATCACATATAGACCAGAGCTGCCAGTGGCCTTTCAAAATCTGGAAAAGTTTGTGGATTAACATAGTAAACTGAAGCTTTAAAAGTTTTTGGAGTTGATCTTGGAAATGTCTTTGACAGGATTGGATTTTTTTTAAATCCTTTTTAGCCATCAGTGCATTGAAGTAAAGTGATTTAAAAAATGCTTAGGGTAATTTCTAATTATTACATTTCAAGCAAGGATTACTGTTTCAGTGCACTGGTGTAATTTTAGATCATTTTAGATTGAATACATTCTATAGTTTAACTAAAAATCCTGCCTCCATTACATATCTTATTTCACAAGTGTTTTGACAGCCACATTTGACGATTCATTGCAACTAATGATATATAGACATCAGAATTTTTTACTCCCTAATATCTGTATCGGCATCAGCCCCAGAAATGAGAATCGGTCAGGCTCTAATTTTTCTTTTCCAGTGGAAATCTAGACTGATAATAGACAAATCTCATTGCCTTTGCATCTTTCTGTCTACCAGGATCCGTCCTCAGCTGGCCAGAGAGAAGATCGAGGGCTGTCACATCTGCACCTTTGTGATGCCCGGGGAGCCTCAGGTGGTCCTGGGCAAAGACAAGGCCTTCACCTACGACCACGTCTTCGACATTAACACCCAGCAGGAAACCATCTACAACCACTGCACTGAGAAACTTATTGAAGGCTGCTTCGAGGGCTACAATGCCACCATCTTTGCATACGGACAGGTTGGTCAACAGGCTTTTCTCTTGCTTTTAAGCATGGTACACAAAAAGTCTCACATTCACATTCACTGACTTTCCATCGCTCGAGGGGATGGAGCTGCTTGCAGCATCCCAAGATTTATGGTGGCATGTGATATGACATAAAGCTCATTTCATATCATCAGACGAGTTATACGGGAGTGAACAGGCCTCACAGCTGCTGCACCGGCTCTGTCAATACACTATCAGCTGACATGTTCCAACCTGCCTTCACCACCACAGCTTTATATTGGCTCTGATAGATTAGCCTCGAGAAGCAGAGATAGAGAGGGAGTTTATTATCCAATCAGAGCAGAGTGTGAGCAGATTGCTTCACCTCATACCGGAGCAGGGAACTAAACTGCACAGTCAAAACATCACAGAGAGACATTATACAGATGAAACACTAACCTGTCCGCCTCTGGCTTCACAGTTTAAAGGAGTAGGTACACATTTTGGGATTACACTTTAAACTTTAAACAAACAAGATATAATATAAATGAGCCGTTGGCAGGGTTTGTTATCTCTGAACAGAGCCATGCTAGCTGTTTCCACCTGTTTCAAGTCTTTATGCTAAGCTGAGCTGACTGGCTGCACGCTACATTTTCATATTAAACAGACAGATATGAGAGTGGTATCAGTCTTGCTCTCGGCAAGAAGGCAAATAAGGCATATTTCCCCGAAAAAAACTTCAACTTTTTCTTTAATAGTCTGTTCAAGTCTAATCTATTAATACAGAAGTTAATAATATACTTAAGCTTTTTTTTTTTTTACACATTTTCATGCCCACTTAAAGCAGAGAGTTGAAGGAAGATGCACAGCTATTGGCAGTGAATTTGTTGCCACACACAGTTGTTTGTTTGTTTGTTTTCTTCACTTTTTTATTTAATATAAAACAGGCAAATACAAATGAACACATTTCTATATGATGACTTATCATATATCCTACCAAAATGACAAAGAGACAATTGGACACAAAAATAAAAGTTAAATTAAAATAATATAAATAAAATTTAAAAAACTTTCTTTTGTTGTTCCCTCCAAATAAATGCACAAATGTCATATTAAACGTGCCACCTCAGCGAGAAGATTGACTTTGTCTGACTACTTGTTATTTTAAATGCCAGTCATCAGGTTGGATTCCAACTTGTGCGGATCATCAAGTCATAAAATTAAACTTTTTTTATAGTGGAGTGCTGAGGATGAATTGAGGAGGATAGAAGCTGCTCCGTAGTCTGATTCAGCACGGGACTAAAGCAAAGTTGAATGTTTCACCGTCATCATATTACAGTTATTAATTTAACAGCCACAAACATACATTACCTCATCGGCATGCATCCTGCAAACAGCCGTGTAGTATTAAAAGTATTAAAATTGTTGCGTCTTTCTTTCAATCACTTTTAAAACAAATGCACACGCTGGCCAGATCAAGGCCTTTAGACACAAGGTGGTGGCGCTCATGCCAGTTTTGTCCACAGGGGGCGCCAGAATCAACACAAAATAAAAGTTCATTAGCTGCTATAATTGACACATTGTAACATTAAGGTTTTGTTTGTCACTTCCTTACTCTCTTCAACTACATCGCAGAGACGATACCTTCAATAATTCCACAAATGTCACGTTAAATAGAATGCAATACATTCACAAGTAACCCTGTATATAGAGCAAGACATATATCTCCTGCTTTGATTGCACCTCTTTCACATGTAGATTTATTCTGGATATGCCAACATTTCTCTTACTTAAGCATATAAAACTGTTGTGGCTTTCGCAAAATGTTTGGTGTACTGAGAGTTTTTTAGTTTCTGTGTCTCCGGCTGCAGCCGACACACTCGAGTTGAACAGCAGCCGTTAAACTTTCCCTCTTCTTAATCTTTCCCTCCGTTCTTCTTCTCCCTGTTCATTATTCTCTCCTCACATTGTTCCTGCAGCCCTTGTGTTCCTGTCAAAGAGCCTTTCACAGGGCGCAGTGGAGGCCACACATAGAAACCTGACACACACACACACACGCACTCACAAACACAGTGTATGTGAATGCGCAGTTAGTAACGACATAGGTGTGGTCTCATAGTAAAAAAACAGACAAACAGACACTACTGTATCGCTCACGCGCACTCCCTCATCTGTCACCACACACACTCCTGTCAGGGTCTCTTTTAGGGGAGAAGGGTGACGCGTGAATGTGAGCTCAATGTTGCATTCCTCCCCTTGTCACCGTGGCGACCACCCCATCCCCTCTGACCCCCTCTATGTTGTGAAACTCCTCAGAGCTGCACCCCAACCTCTAAGACCCAGAGAGTGTTGGAGGCTTACATATATGATGAGATATACAGATGGAAAAACACTACACCACAACAAGTACACACAGAAATAGACTTTTATTCCCATTTTGGTAAAGTGACTGATGACTCTGTCTTCTCCCCCTCGTCCAGACGGGTTCGGGGAAGACCTACACCATGGGAACCGGCTTCGACGTCAACATCGGAGAGGAAGAGCTCGGTATCATTCCCCGTGCCGTCAACCACCTGTTCAGAGGGATCGAGGAGCGCATACAGACTGCCACCGAGCAGGGCAAGCCTGTTCCTGAGTTCAAGATCAACGCACAGTTCCTGGAGGTGCACAAACACATACACACAGAGGAAGACAAAAATTGAACAATTTCTCAGGTTTTTAAACCTCAAATAAAGATGCATTTACCAGCACTCAGACGTAACTCATAACTCAAGACATCCAGTCCATTTAAGGTCCATCAGTTAGATGTAGCTACAGCGTTCAGACAGCAAGGGGTCAAAGGTCGGCCGGGGTGCCGTGATTTTAAGTTGTCAAAGCATCCAGATGACCCTACAGCCATTAAACTGTCATTAATCTGTCTCTGCTGTCAGCTCCTGGATTTATTTTTAACTGCCAACAAGTGGCTGCCACCAGCTGGTGAGGAAGCAGCTGAAGGGAGCAGATGAGGCTGGGAAGAGATAAATATATTGACTATTGATCAGGCAGTGAAAACAGTATTGAAAATCTGACTTTTTTCTGTCTTCTGTTTCTATTGATTTGATACACTCTCCAGTTATATAACGAGGAGGTGCTCGACTTGTTCGACTCGACACGAGACATCGAGGCCAGGAAGCAGAGGTCCAACATCAAAATTCACGAAGATGCCAGCGGAGGCATCTACACCGTCGGGGTGACCACTCGCACCGTCACCTCTGCAGCTGAGGTCAGCTTCACCACCCCGAAACCTTTTTTTCTCCCATCACCACCATCTTTGTCCAGTGGGCACACTTACCATGTTACAAGCAAATAAAAAAACATTGTTTTGTGAGTAGAATCCAGTCAAAATAAACGTATTCTGAAATGATATATTTGTTTCTCCACCACTACAAAATTAAAGGGTCAGTTTCAGGCCCAATAAAGTTTGAGAACCACTGCTCTAGTACAATATTCTGCTGAGGAAATAGTCCTTATGAAAGCTGAGCATAGCAAGGCTATTAACCAGAGTTTAAATGATGAGAAAGAAAAAAAAAATAGACAACATGTCACCTTTGCTTGCCACAAACAGAACAATTTATCCCTTTGCTATTCGACAAGCTGGTTCTCTATATGTCACACTTTCTGTAATAATAGCATCCCAATGAACCTCTGGTGTCAGTCTGACCTTCACCCAAAGATGTCTGCCATGTTTGAATAAACCCTTTGTGTTGTCTATTATTCCTCCCTCTGTCTCACGAGATTCAAGATTCCATTTTCAATTTAATTGTCATTATGAAAAATGGATAATGAAGTTATAGTTTTAGTCCCTTTATGCTTCTCACAAAAAAACAAAAGTTTCCTTTCATTTCTCTTCTCACAGATGATACAGTGTCTGAAGCTGGGCGCCTTGTCTCGTACCACCGCCAGCACCCAGATGAACGTCCAGAGTTCGCGCTCCCACGCCATCTTCACCATCCACCTGTGCCAAGTTCGAGTCTGCTCTCCAGATAACGACGTACGTACTCTAACACACAGAGGTGGCTCTCTGCTGCCACTGAACACGTTCCAGTAAAAGATTCAAACTCCTACGTATTTATTTTGCGTTCTGTTCTTTCTCTTCCAGGATAATACGACAGACAACCGTCTAGCGAACAACTCGGAGATTAATGAGTTTGAGACACTGACAGCCAAGTTTCACTTTGTAGACCTGGCTGGTTCTGAGAGACTGAAGAGAACTGGAGCTACAGGAGACAGAGCTAAAGAGGGCATCTCCATCAACTGTGGGCTGGTGAGGAAACTCAGAGCATGTCTGATTCTGCAGTGGACATTTCATATTACCCAGTGCTGTGCAGTCACAGGTCATAGTCATGTATCATATTGATTTATTTGATACATTATGTTTAAGTGTGAATGAGTGAATCTTCAATTTACTCTTCAAATGCACATATCAACGCTGGGATTTTGTGGCGCAAGAGAGCCCCCAGGTGGCCAGAACATGAACTGCACACTTGATTTCTTTCTCTAAAAGTACCACTATCTGTAGCTTCCTGAAATTGTTTTTACCCTGAAATATCCAATCACATCACAAGCTTGTCGTTTCTGAAGTAAAGCTCCTTTCCTGTTTTTCTTTCCGTAGCTCGCTTTGGGAAACGTCATCAGTGCTCTGGGAGACAGGAGTAAGCGCTCCACCCACGTGCCTTACAGAGACTCCAAACTGACCCGGCTGTTACAAGACTCACTGGGTGGCAACAGGTTTGTGCCGTCTTTGAAATCAGCGATTTGAGCCACATGAAAACATCAAATACCTTACCAGTCTGAAATTAAAAAAATGTTTATTTGCACTTATACTCAGAAAGGTATCAATGGTTTTGTAATTTCTCTTTTTATCAACCTATTTTTCTTCCACAACACAGTTGAGAATATGATTCCATCTGCATTGTTTTGTTGCAATATATAAGAATTTTTGTTTAAAACTTTTAAAAAGTGATATCAACAGCATGTATTGTGTTGCAGATATATTTACTGAAGCTAGCTGCATGGCTAACTGCATTAACTAGCTAGCGGTAGCTACAGTTGGCAGCAGTTGGCGGTTACTCTGGAGATATGTTGCCCTCTATATGTTTGGAGGGACCTTAGACAGGTGGCCAAATCTTGCATATTGAACCTTTAAGGTTCCTCTATGTTTGCATGTAAACTAGCACAAAGTTAAAATTGGTTTAAAGAAGCTATAAAAGGCATTTAGAAGCTTAGAAAATCAAACCTTCATGTTTCCATCATAATCCAATGAGATCAGTGATCAACATTCTTCATTTGTCCGTTCCTCAGTCAAACAATGATGATCGCCTGTATCAGCCCGTCAGACCGGGACTTCATGGAGACCTTGAACACTCTGAAGTACGCCAACAGAGCCCGAAACATTAAGAACAAGGTGGTGGTGAACCAGGACAGAGCCAGCCAGCAGATCAGCGCCCTGAGGACGGAGATAGCACGACTGCAGATGGAGCTGATGGAGTACAAGACAGTAAGAAGGCAGAAGGGAAGGGTGGAGGCTGGTAGAGATGAAATTAAAGAAAACTAGAGAAAGTAAAATCAGTGAGTAGAACACACATTTGATGATATTAATTGACCTGTGTGATGCCCAGGGGAAACGTATGGTGGGAGAAGATGGCATGGAAGGCATCAATGACTTGGTCCATGAGAACTCCATGCTGCAGACGGAGAACAACAACCTGAGGGTGAGAGTGAAGGCCATGCAGGAGACCATCGATGCCCAGAGAGCCAGACTCACACAGTACCTCAGTGACCAGGCCAACCAGGCCCTGGCTAAAGCAGGTGAGCACTGGGAGAAGACTGCTCGATTAAATAAAACACACTAAATAGACGTCTTTGACTTCACATCAAAACTGTTATTTCTTTACATCCTGGTGATAAATTTGGTTATTTTTTTAATGTTTTGAAGTAAAATTGTTAAAAGTAAAAGTCAATTATACATATATTTGTATGTATGAATTTACTGTATACTGGGGGTTGACCGAGTTCAGCCTGGCTGATTACCAGATCCAATAATCTGCATTTGTCTGATTATTGGTAGTAAAAAGTACAATATTTTGCCTCCTGTAGTGGACTGAACGTATAAAGTAGCTGAAAATGGAAATACTCTGTAAAAGTACAAGTGCCTCAAAATTGTACTTAAGTACAGCAACTGAGTAAGAGTACTTACTTACATCCCATCAATGATATAACACTATAGTCACACCGAAGTAGAACAATCCGGCTACTGTTACCCTAACTAATTACTTGATAATGTAGGCCGCTGCTTGGATTAGGCTACATGCTTTGGCACATGTACAATGTATTTCTTGCTATCTAAAAGCCTACTGGATAGCCTAGCCTAATTTGTTTAGAAGTAGCATGTCATTATTTTTCATGTTGTTGTAGGTAGAAACAGTCGATGTCCATTTGGTCTGGTGTAGGCTATTAGCAAGAATCTACAGCCATGCTAGCTGCTACAACTAAGCACTGCTTTGAGCTAAATGTTAAAGTTACTCACATTCTGAATTAGCAGGTTTGTTAACATGGTTCCCCATATTAGTTTACAGTGTTAGTGTGCTAATATTTGCTAATTAGCCCTAAACACAAAGTCCTGATGAGAACATGAATGGTTTTACAGGTTTTCAGATATAAAAAGTATTTGTTAAATTTAAATGTTGACCTGCTGGTGATGGTGCCAAATGAAAAGTGAGCTGGTTCACCAAAGTAGCCTATGTTTCTGAAAACAGTAGTAGAGAGTAGGTTGAGGGGAATTGTATTGTTTGTAACAAAAAAACAAATTACATTTAAAAATCTTCATCTTCATCTTCTCCATCACTGCTCCTAAGTCAGCATGAATCATATTGAAGCTAAGTCTTGCCTCTGCTTCTAGGTGAAGGCAATGAAGAGATCGCGAACATGATTCAGAACTACATCAAAGAAATCGAGGAGCTCAGGTATGGAGTGACAACATTTTTTATTTTATTCAATTTAAATGCTTTAGTCTCATTAAATAAGCATAAGTCATTCTAAATCACAGAAATAAATGTCGACAGGAATTCAAACCTAAAATGTGTATTGCTGTTATTTTTTTATCTTCTAGTCTCATTGAGATAAATCTCTGTTGAAAGTTTTAAAACAATTGAAAACACTTGTTTATGTTGTGTGACAGTAACACTCTCCCCTGCTCTTGCAGAGCTAAACTTCTTGAAAGCGAGGCCGTGAGCGAGAATCTCAGGAAGACTTTGTCTCGGGCCTCCACGCGCTCCTCGCTGTACGGCGGGCCCAGCTCCTTCTCCCCCGCCCTCCTCGCCCCTGAGAAGGAGGCCAGCGACGTCATCGAGATGGCCAAGAAAGACCTGGAGAAGCTCAAGAAGAAGGAAAAGAAGAAGAAGAAGAGGTAGAGTGTGGGATTTGTGTCATTCTTTTCCTTTTTTTTTTCTTATTCACATTATTTTTAAGAAAGGATGGCGCTGAATCGTGTGAACTTCCTTGGAGGTGAGTTAGACGATACAAACATCGTGATCAACTGAAGAGAGAGTCTGTTGTCATGGCGAGGGTGTGTTTCATGGTGTGTTGTGGATAATTATCTCCTGGCTCCCTGCATTAGCAGTTTGCACCCTGATGTTTCTTTAATGGAATGATGGCAGGATAGAGACAAGATGATAATGACAGCTATTAATGTTGTTCTGCCACGCTGCAGGACATTTATCCCTTTTTTTTCATGAGTGTTTCTGTTCGTGCACTTTGATTTCTTTACGTGCGAGGGCCAGTTTGAGATCTTGAGGAAACTGAATCTGTGACCTCGCAAATTAAGCAAAATCTGTCTCCGTCATCTGCATCTCCACAATCAGGATTCATGGTTTGTGAGAGTCTCCGCACTCACCTGATCTTTCTTGCTGCTCTCCTTCTCCCTTCTTGCAATATTCCCTCACTTGCCCCCAACTTCTGCGGGCCTGTCTGCCTCCCCCTCTACCTCCTCCTCACCTCCACACCTCACCATCCTCACCCCATGCCACTCCCTCTGAAGACTAAGGCGATATGAAGAAAACCACCGCCACACACCTGTTGAGCACACCAGGTTTGCTACATCCCACCTAGGATCAGGTCAAATCTGAAACTGGTTCAATTGCCTGCAGTGCAAAATCTGCACCATGTAATTGACAGGGTTTCAATTAATTGTTGACCTGGGTCCGAACCTAAATCTTCCCTTTCTGAGTTCCTGAAGTTACTAATCTCTAACTTCTTCTGCACCTACAGGTGGTTTACACTCCTGGAGGGAGGCAGATATTTTAACCAGCTCTTACCTCTTCCATTTAACCCTTTGTTTTGTTGCTTTTTTTCCTCCTTACTACACACAGAAATATGTTGACCAGATCTCATCATGAGTAATGTCTGAACTTTAAAAAATAAACAAATAAAGAATGATGCTCTGTGGAATTTGGTCAACAAGTCGTGTGTAGAAGCCCTTCCGATGAAACTAGTTTGTAATGTGGACGGTGGATTGTGATCGTTAATCGTTCCCAGTGTGCCCCCTCATGCATTCACAGTGAAATCATCCATTAATCAACACTGATTCCACATCTGCTCCTGATCCGATCAAGTGTATAATCATTTGCATGTGCACCTTACCCATCGTTGCTGTAATTTGAATTGCAGTCAGTTCCAGATGTGACCTTCTTTGAGGACTGTGTCTTGGTTGGTGGGTGGCTGACAGTCTTTTCCTCTTTCAGTGTCACCAAAGAGGAATTGCCAGACAACGAGCAGGAGCGAGGAGGCAACGATGAGGCAGAGATGGTAGGTGGAGAATCACTTAAGCCACATTTCCACTGCAGGAACCTTTGGAGGAACTCAGTGTTTTTCCACTGCAGGGACTGGGCTCTAAATAACGCTCCAGGTACATTATTTTACCCCCTAAAAACTCCTAACTTGGGGGGGTAATACTTTCCAAAAGTACTAGTATAGGAGTACTAGGAGTAAAGTACTAGGATTATTCTTAGAATTTATTTTCAGCAATCATTTTTAAAAATCTGCAGCTGCAAACCAGTTTGTATTCATTCATTGTGCTTTGACACATCAACATGGTGTTACAGAAGAAAGCAGGCAACAGATCCCACATCCCTGGGCAGGATGTAGAAAGGGCCTTATTGCCACTAGGGGGCCCAACCAGAGGAGAAAAGAACTGCCTACTTTAAATCATGTTTTTAAATCAACCTTTTGTCAATGTTTATGTAGTTATTTATTGTTTAACACACATTTTAGCTACTTTAGCTTTAGCTCTTCTTATAAATGCATGACTAAAAATGTGCGTATAAGGGGGCCTGAAAAAATGCAGTCTGCCTAAAGTAATCTGTTCATTAAATCCTGCCCTGGAGTGACCGAGCAGCGTGTAAAAACAGCCCTCGCTCTCATACGTCAGAAGACTAATTTGCCTGATCTCCATGGAGGAAATGATGTAGTGAAGGAACCTTTTTCTTCCCTGAAAAGTAGTTCCTGGGAATAAAAGTTACGGGTACTTTGGGTGGAAACTAATGGAGTGTCGAAACGAAACTGTCAATTTCAATCATCGAAATCAAAAGCCGGATTGCCAATTCAACCCAATAGTTAGCGGAAACGTAGCGTACATTGTGCTTTTAGATTGCTGATTCGGAGATTTATCACAATTTCTTGTGTGTATTTTTATTGCCCTCTTCATGTGTCTGCTTGTATGTTGTCAGGACGCCAGTGACCATGAAGAGGTTGAGGACGCTGATGAGGAGGACGACTCTGAAGAGGCAGTAGATGAGACCTCTGAAGAGTCTGAGACTGAAGAACTGGATGAGAAAGGTAGCAAGACACGCTTTTATACAGCTTCTTTTGTTAAAGTCATAATTAGTAATAAAATGGAAGAGGCATGGGGATCTGACGATGCTTTTGTGTGGCAGAAAACGTCCAGGCCGACCTGGCCAACATCACCTGTGAGATCGCCATCAAGCAGAAGCTGATAGACGAGCTGGAGAACAGCCAGCGGCGTCTGCACACTCTCAGGCAGCAGTACGAGCAGAAGCTGATGATGCTGCAGAACAAAATCAAAGACACACAGCTGGAGAGGGACAGGGTGCTGCACAATATGGGTAAGAGACACATCAACAGATGCTTGACTTCGGTGTCGAGCCTCAGAAACAGATAAGATAAACTTGAAAAATTGAACAAAGGGGCTTTCTTTCATCGTTTTCTTGTTCATCTCCAGGCTCAGTGGAGACGGGTACTGAGGAGAAGGCCAAGAAGATCAAGGCAGAGTACGAGAGGAAGCTGAGCTCCATGAACAAAGAGCTGCAGAAGCTCCAGTCGGCTCAGAAGGAGCACGCCCGCCTGCTGAAGAACCAGTCGCAGTACGAGAAGCAGCTCAAGAAACTGCAGCTGGATGTGACCGAGATGAAGAAGACCAAGGTAAAGCGTTTCTTTGTCTTTTTTTCACTTTCTCTTTTACACTTCACACTTGTCTCGTTGCAGTGCTGATTTTCTCCTGCTGTGTTGCATCTTCACCACCAGGTGTCACTGATGCGTCAGATGAAGGAGCAGCAGGAGAGAAACCGAGCTGCAGAGTGCAGGAGGAACAGGGAGATCGCCTCTCTGAAGAAAGACCAGCGCAGAGCGGAGGTGAGAGGGATGGAAACACTCACACAGAGCTCTTCATTACCTTATTTACTATTTTGTTATTACATATTATTTTTTCATAGTACTTTTTAGACACAAGCAGAGATATAATCAAGAGTAAACCCACCTAAAATTGAGATTTTAGGGGTTTTTTTGTGTCTCAAAAGTAAAAATTCCTGCTATTCTAAAAAATAAGATATTTTTATTTTATGTTATATATGTATATTGATTGGTTGCGTCATGTCTTGACTTTCAACCACCCTTCACACACCGACTAAGGATGTCATGATATTAATTTCTTCTCATAGCATCAACTGAAGCAGATGGAGGCCCAGAAAAGACAACAGGAGCTGATTCTTCGCAGGAAAAATGAAGAGGTGAGACACACAAAGTCACATCACAACAACATCCGCTTGTGTTTCACTGAAATATGGATAATAACGCTCTCTTTCATGACCTGTGTCAGGTGACAGCTCTCAGGCGGCAGGTGAGGCCCGCATCCGGAAAGGTGAGTAGGAAGGTGAGCCTACCTGAACCTCTCCAGGAGCCGTCACATCGAGCCACCCCAACGAGGATGCATACCTATGGAGTGGCCTCATCTAATGGAGCCAGGTGTGGAATCCGAGTGCGATAATGTGTGTTAAGGTGTTTATCACACAGTTGTGTTTTAACAGTTCTAAAAGAGCCACATCTTCTTCCTCAGGAGTTCCCCAGTGCGGATTGGAAGTGCCTACCTCAGCAGGACAGCCAGGACCAAGTGGCAGTCACTGGAGAGACGTGTCAGTGACATCATCATGCAGAGGATGACCATCTCGAACATGGAGACGGATATGAACAGACTGCTGAAGGTAACACATCATGTCATGAGATTCAAGATGGCTGTGGAGAAATAAAGCAAGAAGAGAAGAAACTGTGTTTTTCTGGTACTAAAATAAACGGAAAATAACATTTTCCTGTGAAACCTTTTTAGTATAAACCTGATACACACCCTTTCTATTGCAGTAAATATTATGAACTTCATACTACAGTTCCTTCTGTCTGCTCTTGACTCCATCTCTCGATACTCTCCAACTGCTATAGCAACGGGAGGAGCTGACCAGACGGAGGGAGCGAGTGTCCAGAAAGAGAGAAAAGATGGCAGTAGAGGGTGCAGACGCCGACCGCTCCCTGGCCTCCCTGAACGAGGAGCTGGAATCTTTGAGCGCCAACATCGACTATATCAACGACAGCATAGCAGACTGCCAGGCCAACATCATGCAGATGGAGGAGGCCAAGGTGAGGGGGTGGAGAATCCCAGAAATCTATGATTGTTGAAAGAAAAGCAGGGCAAAGTGGGGATTTTTACCATGGCAACAATGCCAAAGTTGGAGTTCTCAAAGTATGAACACAGTTAATAACAGTACACAGTGCTGTGTCATGCTACCTCATTAGCTAGTAGCCTATATGCTTGTACTGGACTGTAGCCCTCAGGCAAACAATAGGGGAATATTTGCACAGTTCAGCACCACTGACAGCTTTTTGGACCCCACTTGGAAGAATAAGCATTAGGCACTTATTTGTAAGAATAACACAGTCTAATAAAAGAGCAATCACTGGCAGCCTTGATGATGCACACTGAACAACAATTCATATATCATCTCTGCATGTGGCACTTTCACTTCACTTTCATGGTGTCCATAAATAGTTTTAATTAATTATAATGATCTGCAATTTAAACAGATATATGAATCAGCAAGCTAAAGTTAACTTGGTTCCGTTAGCTAGCTACAAAACGTCTTGCAGGTACTGGTTGCAAATGTTTAATAATGACCCATCTCTGCTAAAGAACTACTTTGTGTGGAGCTTAAGAGGTGGTGTTAGGCACATTTTGTTACCTTTGGACAGATCCAGGCTAGCTGTTTCCCGTCTGTATGCTAATCTGAGTTTATCAGCCGCTAGTGGTAGCCCTTTATTTACCAGAAATATGTTAGAGAGTAGTATCTGTGTGCACTACAGTCAAATACATTGCCCTACGTCTTAGTTTCTTGTAATGTGTCTTTCTGAATGTGGTCTTGTTCTTGGCTACAGGAGGAAGGAGACACAGTGGATGTGATGGCTGTGATCAGCTCCTGTAATTTATCAGAGGCCCGCTTCCTGCTGGACCACTTCATGAATATGGCCATCAATAAGGTACCGACCACCCTCACTGACCTAGTGCTATTTCAGTTACAGGTTTCTGTATTTTTCTGGAAGCACCTTATTTAACCTGAATGAATATGATTGCATTGTGATTGCTGGTTTGTGCTGTATGTTGTTGTGGCAACTTGTATACAGTCTGCTCATCGTGATCTTGCATTCGTAGCCGTGGCTCCATAATGAGATTGAATTCAATGAGACTTTAAATGGAGCGACTTGATTAAATTAAGTTTCAATTAGATTAGATTAGATTAGATTTGATGAAACCAAATTGGCCCCAGCGAGGAAATACTTTCAACCCAGCAGCAAAGAAAAGAACTAACACAGAAGCGGAGATCATTACAACAACATTAAACAGCTAGAGTTAAAGACACAGAGCCGTCATGAGGTTTGTGTCTTCAATGATAATCTGTTTGCTGTGCGGTCATTGTCAGGGTCTGCAGGCATCTCAGAAGGATTCCCAGCTGAAGGTGATGGAGGGCAGGTTGAAGCAGACGGAGATCAACAGCGCCACCCAGAACCAGCTGCTGTTCCACATGCTGAAGGAGAAAGCAGAGATCAACCCGGAGCTGGACGCTCTACTGGGCAGCGCTCTGCAAGGTGGGAAACACCGACAGATCACCTGAACATGTCAAGCACATTCACCTTTTTAATCAGCATTTCTTTCACCACATGGCTACATTTTATTTTGAAGGCCTCAGTATTATTTGAATTGATAATTTGTCATGGAAATAATCATGGTAAGAAATCAAAAAAGAATCAAAAAGCAGGCCTGTGAAATAAAGAGTAGCCATCTTTTCATCTTTGGGTTTGGTTTTTGATTTGGTTGTTTTCTTTGTCTGTTGTGTTGGTGTTAACTCAGAGTTAGGTTACCTGTCACCAGGTGAGTATGAGATGCATAGCAATGTGACTGTGTTTGAGAGAGCGTGGCACATGCGCACTACAAGACAAATATGTAATTAAAGTAAAAGATCCAATCCTTGTTCTGTATTCTTTTCTATTTTTCTTTTAAACCTCAAAAATATGTAAAAACTCAAGACGTAGTTGTATTGCTGTTGATATTAAATGTTTGTATTAAATGCTTTAAAGGGACAGTTCACCCCTAAATCCAAAACACATATTTTATCTCTTACCTGTGTAGCTATTTATCCATCTAAGTCATTTTGGGCTGTGTTGCCCAGGTATATTCAAGAGAAGGCAGACTTTTTCTACAGCTGATAACTTGACAACTCACACCAAAACAATCTTGATGGATAAATAGCACTACAGGTGAGAGGGAATATATGCATTTTTAATTTTGGGGTGAACTCTCCCTTTAAATGTGCTAAACTAGATGAAGAATTCTTGTAGTGTGCATCAACTTTCAGACCTCCTTTAAAAAACTAACCCAGCTGCAGTAACTCTGCCACGTTTTGCATGATGTGTTAAGTTACCCCACCTGCTAGCAAGTCCCACTGACTCAGGTTGTTGTCACTAAAACTAAACAGCAGTCTGAATCCACGCTGCCGCAGGAATCGAAGCGAAAGTCTCGTGTGCACAGCAGTTTGTGTCCCTGTATTTTTGTGTTCTTCTCTCATGCTTTCTCCGTTTTATTACATTACATAAATACAACACCGTAGCTTTCAGTCGCCACTAATGAGATCCGATTGTCCCCCTTTGTCTAAAACTAAACCTGGTGACCCCTGACCTTGTTATGACCTGCTGAAGCTGTAATCATTGTTGTGCTGTAATGTTTAGCTTTCTGTTTGGATGTGAAAATATTATTTGTTAGCAGATATTTTACCATTAAAGGTCCCATATTTTGCTCATTTTCAGGGTAATACTTTTTATTTTGTGTGTCTATTACAAAAATGCACACTGTTTTCCTCATACTGTTCATTGGTGCAGCACCTCTATTCACCCTTTGTCTAAGTGCTCCATTTTAGTGCCTGTTTCTTTAAGGCCCCGTTCATGAATAGCCCAGTCTGCTCTAATTGGTCAGCTCTCACAGGCCTGAGCAGGCAACGCCCACCATCTTTCTACATTAGCTCTGCCGGTGTTTTTGTAACCACAGCTGTGCTGGGGGCGTGGCTAAGGGCGGTGACTATATAGTTGTGACATCACAACTTTATGGAAGCCCTGATGGCTTGTTTAAAGGCACAGTTTCTGATTACAGGCTTGAGCATTTTCCCATTGATTGAGCATTTTGATACTTTATAATAACAAAAACACTTACAACTCTACAATATGGGACCTTTAAGGAAAGAAACAGACATTGCTTTGTAATTGAAGTAAGAAATTCTGTTTTTCATGATGATTGTTTTATTGTACAGAGAATGGAGATGAGAGCAGTAGTGACGAGTCCACGCCCAGTCCAGCCACTGAGGGCAGGTAAAGCCAAACACAACTTTCAAACTTTTTCATGTTAAATAGTCAGCTTATGTTTTCATGTGTCATGTTTACAATGAGTAGGTCTTCTTCGTGTCATAGTGGGAAAAACACAGCTGTGACTGATAACATTAATTATGATTGTGGTCTATTTTGGTGTGTCACTTGGTATCATACATGCTAGCTCACTGGGACACTTAAATGGAACAAGCCATCGTTAGTGTTATTAATTACACTGCAACTTTAGTTTTAATGCAGCACATCTACAGCACACAGGTTTGTCTAATTCTGGCTGATTAGATGTTGATGTTTATCAGAGCTGGGAGTTTTTTCATGTCATCAAACTACATCTACTAAAACATATGAAAGAGTTGCATGTTGTCTCGTCAGAACAGAAAAAAAACAGGTGGTAAATGTCGATCAAAACAGTCTGTACACACAGTCTTGTGTAGAGGTCTGATCAGGCTACATCAGTTCTAACACCTGTGTGGGTGGACCAATGACATGTAGGGCCTTTAGATAGCTCACACATATATTGAAGCCTATTAAATAATATTAGCATTTGTTAGCAGTGTTGGTGGGCGTCAGCAAAGCTAGAAAAATGAGCTACATATACAGTGCATGATAGAAACACATGTATCTATGCTCCAAACAGCTTGTCCTGTTTAGTTTTACTTTATTTGTACAATTAAAGTAGATAATAACCACATACTTTCACAACTAATGCCGTCAACCACAGCTTTACTTTGTGTTCAGTGCTAATTAGCGAATGTTAGCATGCTAATGTATTAAACTAAGATGATTTAAAAAAAGTGTATATATTACCTGCTTAGCATTAGCATGTGTTGGGTGTAACTAACTGATCACCTCTGACTTTGTTTCAGCACACTGGCGTCAGATCTGATGAAGTTGTGTGGTGAAACCAAACAGAGGAGCAAGGTACTGTACTGTGCAATACACATACTGATACTCATACTGTATATAGGCTTATTATATACAAATCCATTAAGCCGTAGTAACAGTGCAAGCCAAAAAAAAAAACATGGACACATATATAACGTCCTAAAACTACAACTTTGCTCCCTTCCACAGTAGTTATTCATAGGACTTGGAATAATGACTAACCGGTCCATTAACTTGTGAGTCAGCTGAATATTGAGCCATACTATTTTGGTCCCTCAGGCTCGCAGGCGGACCACCACCCAGATGGAGCTGCTGTACGCCAGCAGTGGGGATCTGTCCTGTGAATCCCCCACCGGAGACTTCTCGGCCCCTCTGCTGCCTCTCTCGGAGCGTCTGGAAGCACCAACGGACATGCAGGGTCACGCGCTTGGTCAGACCCCTGACCGCGAGCAAACTGTTTCCCCATCTGCACTGTCTGCGCGGCCAGCTGCCATGTAAGAGTTCAAGGCATCATTTCTCAGTGGGAGACTAATATCTCAAGACATTTCTCTCCATTTGAAATGTTGATTATTTATTTCGGCGAGCGGATGATCCATCAAAGTGTTTATATGACTGAATATGACCCCTGTTTCTTTTGTTGTTTGCTTCGTCTGTAGTTCTGGATCCAGGTCACCTACAGGGACTGAGAGGAGGCAACTGGAGCGCTCGCCCCTCAGCCGAAGAAGGGTGCAAGAGAAAGGACCCACGGCGACACACATCCCAGCACCAATACACACATCTCAGCTTAACACAACAGAGGCTAAAACTAAAGGCAGCGACTACAAATCCCTGTAAGTGAGAGGAACCATCAGTACTAATGCTTTACATGTTTGTCTCAAGTCCTTTCAGCTGAGAGTTAATTAATAATTCCCACATTATGTATTTTATTACTTTTTCTCTTTCTGTGAGCACAGAGAAGAAAATCTTCATATTTGAATGGACTTCATTTGCATGTTACTTTGTTTGCTTATTCAGGTTGGAGGAGTCTCCTGTATTTGAAGGCCATAGGTAATGTTCACGACCTCATTTACCTCTAAACTCTCTTCTTCTATTTAAAAATCCAAACTTAAACATATCTTGCTGTTGTGTCATGTGTATTATAGAGGTGTGATCAACCCTGTGACGGCCCCGAAGAACAGCCGCGGGGCCAAACTTCAGTGTGTCTATGTCGCAGAGGGCCACACCAAACCTGTTCTCTGTGTAGATGCGACAGATGATCTGCTCTTCACAGGATCCAAAGGTCAAAAACGACAAAGAATGAACAGCTTTCTTTGAAAAAAAGTGTTTTTGTCTGTTCTCTAACATGTGTTTCTTATGCTGTTATTTTCAGACCGTACATGTAAAGTCTGGAACTTGGTGACGGGTCAGGAGATCATGTCTCTGGCAGATCATCCCAGCAGTGTTGTCTCTGTCAGGTACTAATATTAAACAATTGTACAAGTAAAATAGTACGAGTACGGAAGTGCTGTTGATGAATAATTCTGCCTGTTTTCCTTGTTTTTTGTTGTTTCATTTCAGGTACACTTCTAGTCTCGTCTTCACTGTTTCCACTGCTTACATCAAAGTGTGGGACATACGAGACTCTGCCAAGTGTATCCGCACGCTCACGTAAGCAACACCATTTCTTCTTCCAGCATCTTCACAGCTTAAAGGTCCCATATTATGCTCATTTTCAGGTTGATGTTTTATTTAGGGTGTCAAAAAGAAAATGTTTTCATGCTTTAACGTTTAAAAAACCCATTATTTCTCTCATGCTGTCCATTGCTGCAGCACCTCTATTCACCGTCAGTCTGAATGCTGCGTTTTAGTGCCTGTCTCTTTAAGGGCCTCCTCCTGAAAAGCCCAGTCGACTCTGATAGGTCAGCTCTCACCGGCCTGGGAAGGCACCGCACACCATGTTTCTACATCAGCCGTGCCATTTTTTGTGACTGTGTAGTTGTGACATCACAACCTTATGCTTGTTTAAAGACACAGTTTCTGATTTTGGGCTGTGCGTTTCTTCGTGGATTGGTCATTTTCATACTTTCACAGTATTTATATAGCACCTAGAGCTACTACCTATTGCATTCAAGTCACAACACCATTGTTGTTCGAAATCATCTGCCCCCTCAAGTGGTTGCTAGATTGTTGCACTAATGTCGCTAACACTAGCTAGCTAATGTTAGGTCAGTACAGTATTTTTACGTTTTTACCACAAACTGACAACTACCAAGACTCACTGACAAACACAGATACCACATGATAACAACAGTGTTATGCTATTGGCTCACACACATTGTTGGATGCTGGAACCAATTGTCAGAATTCTTACACAGAGATAAAACAATCATTTTGGAATCAGCAAAAAATGTTTAAATTATTAATTCACAATCATAACACTGTTTCTAAAGAAAAGAGATACTCGCATCTTTCTACAAGCTCTGTAGATGTGTTACTCATAAAAAATGATTTGTCTACATTAAAATGTTATCAATATTACCTTTAAGTGTAATGCTCCTAATGAGGATTTTGTTGTTTTGCGGGTGTCAGGTCATCAGGCCAGGTGGGCTCTGGGGACGTCTGCTCTTCTGTCAGGAGTTTATCCATCCCACCAGGAGAGAGTCAGATCAACCAGATCTCTCTCAACCCTTCCGGTTCCTTCCTCTACGCTGCTGCTGGCAATGCGGTGCGCATGTGGGACCTCCGCAAGTAAGTTCAAACAGATTACTGTTTTATTTGTACAAACCATTCAGATAGAACAGATTTAATCTCCCGTCTTTTCCTTTCCCTCCTTCCCTTCCTCTAGGTTTGTGTCCACAGGGAAGCTGACCGGCCATTTGGGACCTGTCATGTGCCTCACTGTGGACAAATTAGGCAGTGGACAGGATGTTGTCCTCACTGGCTCCAAAGACCATCATATTAAAGTAAGAGACACAGATACACACACACAAAAACTGTAATTATATTACCATTCCTGTGTGTGTGCAATAAACGGTTTGTTTTCCAGATGTATGAGGTGGCAGAAGGTGCTCAGGGTAGCCTCAGCTCCAGCCATACGTTCGACCCCACTCATCAGGACAGCGTGGAGTCTCTGGCCGTGCACGGAGATGTTCTCTACAGTGGCTCCAGAGATTACTACATCAAGAAGTGGGACTTGGCTAGTAAACAACTGCTGCAGGTATGCTGATACAATGACAGCATAGCATACATTCAGAAGCTTTTTTCCCCTGTTTTCAGTTCATTTCAGCTGAATAAATCTGGTAGACACTACAGTAATCTGGCTGTTGTTTCCTCTAGCAGTCTGCCAGTGCTCAGGCAGACTGGGTTAGCGCTCTGGGCGTGGTGCCAGGCTCCCCGGTCCTGCTCAGCGGATGCAGAGGAGGGCTGCTGCGCCTCTGGCACGTCGACTCACTTGCGCCCCTCGGCGAGGTCCGGGGGCACGACAGCCCCATCAACGGCCTGGCCACCAACAGCAGCCAACTGTTCACTGCCTCCGAGTGAGTCACAAAACAAGCTCATGTGAATTCTTGTGCTTTAAATCATAGTCTGTAGTGATGCGATCCTGTCAAACATACTGAATCTGAAGCCAGGATTTGGTGTGCTGCTTTTGTTGAACTTTTTCCTGTATGTGTTTTGTCAGTGACCGCACAGTGAAGGTTTGGGAAGCCAAAGGATCTCTGGAGGAAGGAGTCCTGTGACGCCCCCTTCCTCATAATCACAGTAAGACCCGAAATCAAGGATCGTCTACAGGCTGTTACCCAATCAAAAAGAAGCATTTGTGAGGCACCTACATCACCCCTGGCACAATGAAGTGTTGGATAGGCTGATATTTTAGGTCAAGATGAATCACAGTGGAGCCTCTCAAGTCTCCAGAAGAGCTCGCAGGACTACAGACCTGTTGTGATGGACAGGACCTTTCATAAGCGCTACAGCAAACGATAACATAAAAGTACAACTGTGGACTTACAGTTCAGAATGAATCGTTGCTGGAGTCTCTGCTGTGCTTTCTACATTCCTCTCCTCAGCTGAGCACTAAACAACATGGATACCTTCTATGCACATAGTGAATTTTGCTGGAGCAAACAAAATGCTTACATGCTTTGCCTCCTCGCACCATCTGTGTCACAAGACAAGACATGGAGATCTCCTGCTCACCAGCAGTAACTGTGAGTCTGTCCTGCATGTTCACATGATGTGTTTTTTCTCTGCTCTCCAGGTCATTTTGGGTATGTGTGTGTGTGTTCTCTGTAACCAAGGACCAAAAGGCTACTGAAACTGTGTATGGTCTTATTTTTCAGCTGTTACTGCCAAACCCTCGAGTGGAACATGAGATGCCTGTCTTTGACAGGGTCCTGAAGCATTTTTCTTCAAATTTCTGCATTTCTTCTGGTGTTTTATTCAGTGTTAAAGGCGCACTATGTAAGAATTGGCCACCTCTTAAATTCATACTCAAAACAAATAGGGGGCAGCATATCACAGGAGTAACTGTGAACTGTGGCTGTGCTTAACTAGTTAGCTTAGTTAGCCGTGCAGCTAGCGGTTTGCACTTGGAGCTTGGAAACCAGGGGACTGTTAGCGTTTACAACGCTAGCACAGGAGCTTTGGAGCTGGACGGGGCTAGCTGGCTAGCATGCTTATTTCAGTAGATATCTCTGCAACACAATACATTGACATCATGACGTCAATGTTATTTTTTGTTTTCAACTACAATTCTTACATAGAGCATGAAAGCAACTGCTGACTGGTGTCACTATAAAATGTGCGTATCATGGCTGAACAACAATATTCCTACATACTGAAGTTTAAAGGCTACTTAGTCAAGCAGTGGAAAATATAAATCTCTGAAGCTAGCCACAGACAACATGTTTCCTTTAGTTTTATTGCCCATTTGTACTGATTAACTAGTCCAGTGAATCAGTCTATCATTTACAATGGTATTGACAATGGTTAAATATATGATTTAAAGCTAGTTTTTCCCACATCGTTTCAGAGGCTAAGATAGCAGTTACTGCTAGCAGAACTAGCTTAACTGGTGTTATTTTATTTTTCTAGTTTGATCAAATTTAGCTACTGCCTTATATGCAGTATGTGGTATAACAAACTCAATTGCTACAATTTTAAATTCAGGAACATGGTAGAGACACATTGGTGGATTAGCTTTCACCAGCTAACCTTAATTAGCCAGCGTGTGGTCACCGCAGTTCGATTTTTGCTGCTCAAATTTAATAATATAGATTTTTGAAAGCTCTGTGGTAGAATAATTTTGTAGATGGTAAAACAGATGTCAAAAAGTCAGTCAAGACAGAAGTAGCTTTTTCCGAGCTTCTCTAGAAAAAATGTTAGTTACCCCACAGTCATACTTTGCTTTTATTTGTTTCACACCAGGTAGAAGAGGCTAGCTGTTACATCCTGGTTAAAATATAAAGTTGTCTTAACGTTTCCCAAACAGCTTCAGTATTTCAGCCAATGTGTTGTCACCAGTCCCTAATAGCAGCTGGATAATGTGGTTTCAGTATCCTCTAGCTTATACACAGACAGTGTCCAAGTATTTCTAGCCTTAAGTGGTGTTTTAGTTTCCCCTGCTGAATGTTTTTACTTTCCTGTCAGCTTCCCTCTGGCTTCTCTGACCTGCATCTCTTAGGCTTCCGGCAAACATCCTCTCGTGACTAAATAAAAAGGTTACCCTCCGAGTATTTAAAAGCTGAAGTACAACTCCGGCAACAAGTGCTTTTCGGGAACTATAGCTTGACTCGTATAGCTGTATAGATGTGAATCATTCATGTTGATGAAACCAAGCACCTTTTAATTCCTAAATCATGGGATATGACACATGTATTCTGTGAGAGCAGTTGTTCCTGAGAGTTGTGTTTATGTGCGTGTTTTTCGATCCAGATGTTGTCATAAGCTCTCATTCCGTCCTCCATGTACAGTGCTGTTCACCTCTGCTGTCTAAGTGTCTGTAAACTGCACACATGCTGCAGTAACCATATCAAACAGCGTTCAGTCTTTAAAGGGGCACTATGTGGTTCTGGAGAAGAAATTCAAACTCAGAATTTTAATATTTATAATATTGATGAGGTAAAAACACAAACTCAGAAATATTCATATCTTCTATAACTGAATAAACAAGCTGCTCTCAGAGGGAAATAAAGTCTCCAGAACACTGTTTGAAGCCAGAAAGGTGGCAGGGTCCGCCACATATAAACAAAGTAAAACAGTATGAAATTGTGTTGTCCTTTAAGGTCAGTTTGTTTGTTCAGTCATGAAAACAAAGAGAGTTTGTTTATTTAATTTATTTAGGCATACAAAAATCAGTCAAAGAAGATTTTTCTCTTCTGGTTAAAATTTCTTCCCCAAAACTATGTAGTGCACCTTTATATGAAACTAAAATGCTATTTATTTATTTTTTTTGATTTTTGACTTTGCTGTTGTGTCTTCCTTATCAATCAGAGATTTGAACTAATTTCCATCACATGCCTCCATAGATGATGGACTGCACAGAATATCTGGGATGGATTGAGGGGTCTTATCAGTGCCTGTAATAAGTCCTACGAGTAGTAACTGTGGAATCGCTACCCCAAGGTATATCATGAACTACTGCATCATGAGTATCCTGAAAATGTATTGCTTCTGGTTTGGATAATGGAGGTAGCAATGCAAAAGTCAGTGGGACTCCAGTAATTGCACTGAAAGTTTTCTCCCCTTTGTGTCACAATAAAGTTAAACACACAGGACTGAAATGGACAGAAACTATTTTTTGGTCCCATTGA
Source organism: Pagrus major (assembly GCF_040436345.1). Classification (NCBI taxonomy): domain Eukaryota; kingdom Metazoa; phylum Chordata; class Actinopteri; order Spariformes; family Sparidae; genus Pagrus; species Pagrus major. The sequence goes on from NC_133228.1 coordinate 9,807,922, forward strand.
CTTGCACTTGAATTGCTAAATAAATAATCCCACAAAAGAAACAATGTGAGCTCTAAGTATCCCTAATTGATAATAAATCAGATATGCTGCTTCAAATCGTAATTATCCTTTCTAATTGTAGATGTGTCTTATTTTGAAATCGGACTGTAAATCTGCTCTTGTGTAAATACGACTGTTGTTTTCTTCCTGCTGATTCTCTTTTTGTGCAGAATTTTCGAGTGATTTGAAATATCAGCTGCAGTGTGAAAATAAACTTTAAAGTAAAAATAAGTGTTATTTTTATTTTTTCTAATCATGTATTAATGTGTCATGACCACATGGTGGTAGTACTGTACAATGACAGGTGGTGTACTGTACGTAATAATAATGGGTTTGAGATCTTAGGACCTTTTTTTATTTATGAGCTTTGTGTTTCTGATCATATTAGATGGTTAATGAAATCAGTTACATTTTGTTATTTTAATTCTTATTCATATTCTTATTATTATCTGTGTCCCCCAGATACCTGTTTTATAAAGAGGGGGTAAGGGAGTGAAACATCATAACACAGCCTCGCTATACATTCTAGTATATAATACGTTATACCTCACAAAATAATTACATAATCTCTGGATCCTATCTGCCCTCACTAAATCATCATTTATCTGCAGCTGGTTTAATTACTACTTCAGGCAGTAATATCGTATTCGATAATTTACAGAGCCGGAGAGAGGTGAAAGAGGCGAAGGAACTCCCCCTGAAGACACAAATTAATGTGAACAGTGATGGCAGGATCAATATTTAATGTTCAGCTACACTGAGAGCAGCAGTGTTAATTAGGCTCGCAGGAGCAGAGCATCGACCTGTGGCTGCCTCGCACTGCTTCGTGTTGGCTGCGTTAAACTTCTGTTGTACATTATATACTGTCCTAATGAGTGCTTTCAGATGACAAAACACACCCACACAGAGCCTCTTTCAACTTGATCGACAACTTGTCCTCACTGCATACACATGTATAATTGTTACACAAGACAACACACACTGTCGTGCCATATAGTAAACTATTAGATGACGGATGAATGTCTCACTTGCCTGTTTGGTGTATCTCCGTCTTTTAAAAGTCTACATGCGGTCCCACCATCGTCTGCACGTGACCTTTAACCTCAAAAGAATCCTTTATCATTTTGGGAAATACACTTATTTTTAACTGTCTTGTTGAGAAAGCTGAGAAGATAAGTACCAGTCTTATTTATGCATGCTAAATGACGCAAAGTTGGCTTAGCATCATGACAGGAAGTGAGCTACAGTTGCAGCCATGTTCCGGGGCCACAACACGTTAACTCTACCTAATCAGCATGCAAAATATCACAATCTGGTTGATTCAGCACTGGTGGCTTCTTATTTCTGTTTCCTCTGACAGAGTAAGGAGGAAGAAAAACATGTTTTGAGTTTAAAAAAGCTTTGATCCACACTGACCGTTTTCACATGGCGGCCATTTTCCTTTGACGTCTTGCTGCTGTCCGGTTGCAAATTGTATAAACATAAAGAATCTGACAAAATTGTTATGATGTCACCACTTCCCGATTGATCAGCTACTGAAAAGATGATGTAAGTGAAAATCTGCGGGGACACCGGGCATATTTCAAAGTAAAACACATTTGACAACACTAGCTAACATTAGCATTCAACCACTTCCTAACGTTACCGTTTTGATTACATCCAGTGCGTTTCACTTCCAGTAACGTGGATCTGGACCACTAGCTGTGCCTCTAATCGAGCTAATTAGCTAACAGCAGCTACAGTTACCAGCAGTTAGCGGTTATTCAGGTTGCAGGCCTGTTTGTTTTGACTATGAATTCTTCCAATTCTTACATATTTCACCTTTAAGTAAAAGTTCTGAATACGTCCTCCACCACTGACTACAGTGTGACCTTGTATAAGCCTACTAGCCTGCCTTCTTTCAACAGTCATCACTTTGACAGGAGAGGTTAGTGAGTCACACATATCTTCACATGGAAACATGTTGACCTTAAAGTCTCTGTCCTTCCAGCTCTGCAGGATGGTTACTCTTTGCGGGAATATATATAACAATTCCTATATTCCTGGCAGACTAGTGTACAAGCCAGAAGATCAAGTTTCACCAGAAATCAATAATGACTTCTCGCACGGAGGGCGTGGGCCGAGAGCTCCACTTTCAGTTTTAATTGTGGCGATGAGTTGGGATAATATATCCTCCCCTAATCTGCTCAGTGAACACATTGATTAGCCGTGTGCGCGGGCCCCACCGGATGCTCTGGTTTCACAGTTAAATCCGTCCGTATAATGTGATTTGTACAGCTGCAGGTGCTTTGTATTTACTGAGGGATTAAAATCAATACAGGTTAATTTCTGTGTGAAACGGCCTCGGATGGGATTCAGCCCTGTTTGTGGGTGTCTTTGCCCAGGCTCCCTTTTAGTGTTTGTGCTGAGAATTTACATAAAAATGGTGAGAGAAAGGCATTTGTCAGATAGATAATGATGCACTCCACACTTTGGAATGATTGTTTAGCCATTAGTTGGTGCAGTTTGCTGCGTATTTCACTGTTTCTACCTTTGGATGAAAGCATGAAGTATGTGTGCATGAAGCATGTTTTCTGACATTCAACGAGCTGTTCCCCTGAACACACGGCCAATTTGCATTTCATCTGTGTGACAGCCATATGGGAAACAAAGGTAGAATAGGTGGGGGAAGATGTAGCTGAGATAGAAGCAGAAACAAGGAAAGAGGGGGGAGATGAGGAGTAGGGTGGCAGGCATGTGGTAGTTAAGGACGTTTATCTGAGCAGCAATGAGGCTCAGGAGGACAGGGTCAATATTCACCACCCGGGCTTCTATCTCTGAGCGTCCACAGATTGAATCCTCCAGCTAAAAATACCAGCGCTGCTGCTTTATGACCAGAACTGATGAGCCGTGATACTGCTGCTCGCTCTCTTAATGCGCCTACAGAAATCAACCTTGTCCCCTCCCGACGGAGCTCAGTTATCAAGCAAAACAGATTGGGAGGAACAACATTTTTTTTTTTTAATGCACCCGCAAAAGCGTTTTAGCATGAAATTAGAGGGCAGTGCCTTTTGAAGAGATGACATCTGTGTTTCATTTACTGAATCAGCGTGAGTTTTGTGAGCAGCGTGAAGGGGTGGAGGTGCAGATAAAAAAAAAAAGATGGGTGATGAGCACCAAGCAGGAGAACTTGAATGCTCAAACTTAGGAGAAATGACAGTGAGAGAGATAACGCTGATAGTAGCAGCGAGTCAAGTATGTGCTCCTGTATACATTGTGCCGAAAGAGGCTCTCTCCACATAAGTGCAGGTCAGTATCAATTGTGATGTGTCAGTGACTATTAAATCCAGAGAGCTCTCCAGTTGAACCCTGTGCGCCGGAGAGTAAATGAGCACATTAGAAATCATAACTGCTGGGAATTTAAGCTGAAGAACGATAGAAGGATGTTTCTGCATTTTACCTTTCTGTCAAATCTACTATTCCAAGTCAGACCTGGCTCATTTTTTAAATGTGCACTTTGTAGTTTTGGGGAAGAAACCAAAGAAACTTTGGGGAAAACCGACCTTAAAGTCCATTCTGTTTTACTTTGTTTATATTTAGCGGACCCTGCCACCTTTCTAGCTTTAAACAGTGTTCTGGGGACCTTAATTTCCTCTGAGAACAGCTTGTTGATTCAGTTATGGAAAAATTAATATTTCTGAGTTTGTATTGTTACCTCATTAATATGGTTATGGTAATATGGTACATTCTGATTTTGAGTCTCATTCCCAACTCATCAAACACTGACGCTTTGTCAACTGCCCCAACCTCCAATCCCAAAGCTGCAGTATTCTGTGTGCCTGGATCTACTTGTCCAGATCTTAGACATATTATTAAGTGTTAGATGTAAAGAAATAAGTGCAGTGCCCCATTAGATCTCACCTGAGATGAATTACATAACGTAAAATGTACCCATTAAAAAGTCAACAAACACATTATGAACATACAAACACGTCAGTGGTGAATGTCCTGTGTGTGGGTGGTCTTCTAATATAGATGCATGAGATTGCTATCATGGCTGTGTCTAATAATCATGCAACAATGTATTCATAACTAATGGCCTCATGTTTTATGCATGTTCAGGGATTCGGTAGTCAAATTGAGATTAATGGGCATCAACATTCTTACAGATAATCTCTTGGAGCTGACAAACATATTCAGAAGTACTTCAACCACGATAGAAGGGAATTTCAATTTGATATGGAATGAAATCGAGGGGTAGATGTGCATCCAAAAACTGTTAACACTTCAATATACAGCACACAAAATGTTATGAGACAAAATGAATGAGAAACGACCTGATAATTAATGAATCTTTAATGAATAACTCCTGAATTACTGTGATAAGAGGATGATGCAGCAGATAATGATGAGTTACAAGAGAATAGACTGGGAGATAATGTATTATTAATTCATTAGACAATGATTATGTCCTCAATATCAATGAATGGACTTTCTGACCGCTGTCTTCATGAGTCGCTCCTATAACTGAGAATTATTACATTTTGACCGTCTATCTCTGAACTGGTGCAGCTTTTCAAGACTCGAGCAGCTCAGTGAAACTCACAAACCAACTGCATGTGTTGTAAATCCACTCATGGAGTGTGACACTACTCAGCATCACACTGAGCAAGGTGATTCAGGGCTCCAGATTAAGTTTTTATATTGGTTCTACTGGTGCACCTAACCATTTTATTTAGGCGCACCAGCACATGATTTAGGTGAACCCAATTGTGCATTTTAATTTCTTAGCACGTTATGTAAATGATTGTAAACAGGAATTTTCCTTCATTTAAATCACATACAACAAATTGCGATAAAAAAAAAAAAATTGAGTGCAAACAATCAAAACGTTTCGTCAAAAAGTAGACACTGACAACAGAGCTTGTACTCAATAAAGGACTCTTACATGTTTATTCTTCCCCATGCGATTTCTTTATCAGCTAAGCTAACTAAGCTAAAGTTTTAGTACAAACCCATTGTCTGAGAGAGAGGAGTCGGATATTTACATTTTGACATGAAACACGGACCCTGCAAGTGACTTTTGAGTGCCAACATTTTGTAACGGCGCCCTGAAATGAATGTTACAACAAACCCCGTTCTCCCCTACACGTTTTTCTGTACTTTTCATAATCATGACGCAATGAGGGTCTACTTAGCAACTACTCAAAGAGATTAAAAATGCCCTTGAATGCTCTTTGATTTACACACATTGATACTTATTCCACACTTGTACAATACATTCCTTAGTTTTGATTAATGAACAGCAACTTTCCGGCATCCACACACCAGGGGGCGCTGCAGAGAGCGGGTAAGCTGGTGTTGCACTGTGCTGCTGTCAGGTGGTGGTGATGATGTGATCCTGGGTCAAACAAATGGCTCAGTGTGTGTCCATTCATTTTGGCCCCTGTGTGTGAATGAACCCGTCCAGCTCACCCGCCCATGTGGTCGCGGACCGGTGGCATGATGTTTGCCCAAAGGTGCCCTAATGGTTTTTGCCACCATGCCACACATCCAGCCCAGGGCATGTCGGTGCATGTGTGTGTGTGTGTGTGTGTGTGTGTGTGTGTGTGTGTCTGTCCGTGTAAGAGCTATATTTAGAGATGTGGTTTGCCAGTAAACACACTGAGTAATACTGAGATGCGTCATTTTAAGATCCTATGACTCTTATGATCTAAACATAATGCACACTTACACACACACACTCACACACATACCCTTATGCTGCATATAGCAAAACTGAGCAGGCACTTTCACCAGCAGGTCACTTGGGGATACTTGTGAGGACGAGTGTGTTCTGTTGTACCCTTGCACACTTGGAGTAGCAGTATCAGCCATTTCTTTTGATGGCACACACATGCTTTCCGACAAGCACACACACACACACACACACACACCCAGAGCAAAAACTTTTCCATTGACTGTACATCTCTTTTGGAAACACGCACACACTCGATGTCCTCATAATGCGACTCTCCTCCTTATCCCTTCACATTCATCATGCTGTCATTCTCCTCTCTGCCAGCGGAGGGTCTCCCTTTCAGTTAATTAAATCAGAAGCTTATCCTCATAGCGTGGAGAGAGAGAGAGAAGGGAGAGGAAATAGAGACTGAGACTCATTAGTGTATCTACATAAACACTAATAATGATTGTACTAATAATCTCCTCACAGACGACTCTACTCTACTAAACTCTACTGTCTAAACTGGATTATAGTCAGTGGGCAAAATGGACAACCACTTTGTTTTTTTGGGTAAATTCTGGAGGGACCCTGTGTAAAAAACCTTATAGGTGCCCTCCATTGAGTTAGTGTTGCAATTCCATACAGTTGAGGGACTTACAAGAGACAGATCAGCAAAAAAATAGTAAAAATTAAAGAAGCAGAGGTGGAGATTGGTGTTGTCATCATGGAATTTCAAACTTTGATACAATACCTTGAAAAATATCGATATTCTATACCATATTCAATACCACACGGGAAAATGTACACAGCAAGATGACACTTTTTTTTTAAACATTCAGTGTTTTCTCTTTGGATCAGGCCCCAGCCATTGTCAGGGCCATCTGTGAGCATCCATGGCTCAAGTTATTTGGCCCAGAATGGCCCCTTGTTGGTAGCTTGTTGGCCGATTGAGCATGAAGAACTGGTGGCTCACTGGTGAGAGAAATCACTCCGATTGGCGAAGCAGTGCACGGACAGAGAAAGGTTGTATAAAGAGAGGTTTGTATATCCTTTCGCGCGGGCGCAGAACGTACAAGCTTGTTGGCCTGTGGTGCGTTCAAGTGCAGCTTTTTGGCCGAGACACAGGCGACGTGAGGCGACGCAACAGTCAGCCTTTGTCGTAACTAGTTCTTTGGTGTCAGTTTGGTGTGTCAGGGCCCTAAATGAGCCTGGGTCGAGGTTGTCGCTAACTCCGTGGCTAACCCCCTCCACTTGAACCAGTAGGTTGCGGACAAGACATGGCTTGGCTTGGGTCCTGAGGAGTTGCAGCACTTATTCACCAACAAACAGCCTAAATTGTGCACGCACTGCACTGCACACACACTCTCTTTCTCTGTCTATCGGCTGCCCACTTGCTAATGTTATGCACACAATGTCCACACTGAGTCATCGCGTTTCTTACTTTTAGTTATAATATGTTATGATTGTTAAACACATTTCCCATAATGCAAATTAATAGCATCTTCCGATTGACCTTTCTTGCCTGATAACATCTTTCAAACGCCACACTCGCTATTTGTAACAATAATAGAAATAAATTTTTAATTTAATTTTTTAAAACATTTTTAACTAACATATTTATTCATACTTATTTATAAATACCTTTCTTACAAACGAAGGCTTTAGGAATTTCCCCGATGATGTCACCAGGGGCCCAACAGTGAATTTCTGCTCTGGACCCCCGGACAGGCTAATCCGGCCCTGCAAGAAGCAGTGAGGGGTGTTTCATGCCAGGCAGCAACCCACATTGAATTAAACTGAAGTCAACTGAATTGGACTGATGTGAATGAGAGTATTGAGGGCATGAGGGGGAAACTACACTACACACATACACACACACACACACACACACACACACACACACACACACACACACACACACACACAGGAAAAGACTTTCCATGACAAAATTTCCTCTATTTTCCTGATTGTCATCACTTCCATGCCAGTAAATGTGAAGCACTGGATTTAAAAAATGAGCTGAGCATAAGTCAACAGAGCTGAACTGAATTGAGAGAGTGAGAGGAAGGAGAAGAGGGGAAGGAGACGGCAGAGAGGCATGAAGAGAGAGGGGAGGAAGGGAGAGGGAGAGAAATACTCACACGGTCAGAGGAGGAGAGAGAGAGGAGTGACATCACATCTCCCAGCCTCTCTCTCCCTCTCCGTGGCACCTTTGCTCCACTTCTCGCCGAGGAGGCGCGCGTACACACGGTTTCTCTCTGTCCTCCTTCGCCGCTGATAAGAAAGAGAAAAAAAGGGGGCTGGACCAGCGAACAGGAGGGGAAAAGGAAAAGAGGCAAAACAATTCCTGACAGGATGAACAACAGTTTTGTAAACATGGCGTCGATAGGCGACTTCGACCCGCTCAACGCGTCCATCCCGGCCACCAAAGTTGAAATCACAGTGTCCTGCAGGTATGTGCCTTTTTTTTTAAAATTTTTATAACCTGCTTTTTTAAAACAGGGTTACGGAAAAACACCGAGCTGTGAAGGCAGCTGGAAGTCACTTGCACTGAGCTCTAACTCCGTCCAAGTTTCTGTTTAGTTTCATGACGGCTGTAGCACCGAGAAGACGTGAAAATGTGCCATTACTACTGCACCTTACACACCATTAGCAGCGCTAGCTTAATGAGACAGGTGTGTTGCCAGGTGGTCACTTTTACCGCACTTCCGTCACTTATTTCACACTGATAACACATACATTATGTATTACAGCAAACCTGTATGTAATAGTAAGCTTATGTGAACACTACGTTTATACTATAAAGGTGAAAAAAACCCAGTTTAACTCCGCTCAAACTCACTTTTAAGTTGCATAGCTTCACGTTTAATAAAAGGTTTAAGCTAGCATGTTTACACTGAAACTACGAGGAGGAAGACGTGTGTTTTATGGCTATTTCAAACATAATGTCGGACATGTAGTCCCACTTTAAGACCATATATAAGTAAAATATAGTGCCACGATTGGAAATAGAGACAGTATGATAAGGTTTAAAGTGGTTATTTGATATTAAAGACACTAGTTGGAGTCGCGCCACGAGAATGATAATGAGTCATTCCTCATTTTTCCATACTGTATCAGTGTTTGCTGCTGTCGCTGTTGCATCATTTTTGCCTTATCAAAACATAAAAGCTATTTTAATAATGATATCTAGTTATGGTGTGTGTGTGTGTTATCTGACGTGATGGAAACAGACAGGAAGCATCGTTGCAGGGCTGTTGTGTGTTTAACCCTCCCTGAATGAGGGCTTTCTCCCTCATTCAGGGAGGATTTTCCTCTCTGCCACATGATCGGGGTGAGAAATGCAGAGAATGTGGTTTATTTCTGCCAGACTGGTGACCCACAGTCGCTACGAGCCTGTATGCCTCACAGGTCAGCCACATGTTTTTCAGGAGCCCCCTGTCCATGAATCCAATTAAATGTGTCAGCTCCATCAAATGAAATAGGTCACGTGTTCAGTGGTGTCTTTTTGCCATGAAGAGGTGGTTTGATACACATTTAAAGGGTTTGGATGGAGGAAACAATGTGCACAAAGATAAAAGCTGTTGAATTTAACATTGACTGTATATTACAGTCATGCCCCTCAAGCTGCATTATCATTGTAGAACAGTGATAACATCGCCAGCTGTTACGGCCACAACAAAACAAACAGTCGGCTCTATCATGTGACCAGCAACATATTAAAAAGGGCACTGAACCTGAGAACAAGTTCGCAAAAAGAATGGCTTTTTATATACAAATAATACCAAAATTACCCAAAACTATTCGAGTCTGGAGGCCTGGCCAAAATGAGCAAAAGGATGGGGGAAGTCTGGGCCGTAGGTCCCTCTCTACACTAAAAGACAACATAACTAAACTAACAAACAAAGCTGCGAAAGCCGGACTATCAGACCTCCACCCTCGAAAGAAAACAAAACGCCAACTGAGGACAAAGACAGATCTAAAACAGTCAGAACTGCTTTGTCAGTGGAAGACAGCTCCTTCATATCCAACCTCCCTTAAATGTGTGACAGATGAGGAGCACCTGAGAAAACACAGAATGGGGGAGCACATAACACCAATCATATCTCTGTAGATCTCTAATATGCTGTCAAAGTGCTCATAAGGATTCAGTGTATTCATGTTAATGTTTACAGGAGACCGTGCATTGGGCCTGTTTGTCTGATGTTGTGTAAATCATTCTTGGCTTGCTTGTAAAAAGTGAGTACTTCCCAGATCTAAACAAACTTGTTCCTTCTCAGACTCGGACAGATACTCAGATGATAATAATGAAACTGAAACTGGAAATTTATTTGCATGTTTATGCCATTGCTATGTTCTTCTTGGCTGTGTTTCCTGGTCCTACCCTCGGTGCGTTGTTGTGGTTTTGATTGTTATTTTTTCCTCGAACATGATGTCTCAAACACTGCTCCTCAGAATGTGATGAAAGTTGAAGAGTTGAGACATTTTGAGACATTGTGTGGTCATTAAATTTAACACCTAACAATGAGCATCATTAATTCATGGTAAATATATAGTTAATTAAACTGTAGTTAATAGTTTTTTCACTATACCAACAACTAAATGTTATATAAACCATTCATTAAGTGATTGCATAGGTTTATGAACTTCAGCTTATAAAACGTTTCATTGTTTGTTAACAGTGAAAGAACTATCAACTAAAGGCTAATCAACTATACATTTACCATTTATTAATGATGGCTATCAAAAAGATTTACCTTGACTGTAAACATGCAACATTAATTTCAGTTCCCAGGAGGTGGTTTAACAATTAGGCCCTAAATCAAATGTCAGTGCTCTTATTTTGATTTAATTTAAGTGCATGATAAAAAAGTAGATGTTGGCTTGATGTTGTTGCTTTTAAAAAAATCAAGCTCTACAACTTGATTTTAATGCTACACTACTAATCTGAGAGGAGTGGACAGAGACAATTTCCCACCCTGCCTAAGCCTCTCAGATACTGTAGTTACTGTATCTCCACGAGATTTTAGTCCCATCTCCTTAGTAACAGAGAGATCATGCCGTCTTGTAGCTGAATATATGCACATGTTAGGCAGACTTTGCTAATGTCTGAGTCACCCAGCTCCTCAGCCCCCGGGGGGGTGTTGTTTCGGTGGTCAGCTCCAACCTGAGGTAGAGCGTGAATGCCATCGTTACGGCGAGGTATATGTATGTTCGCCTGGTGACATGTTTTGAGAGCTTTCAGCATATATGTTAGTGTGTGTGTTAGTGCATCTGCCATTGTTTTTGTTAGTGGACAAAAAGGGCAGTGTACAATATCACCATGGTTACTTTTATTAAAGTTTCCCTCTGTGTGTGTAGGGGGGTGTTAGAGTGAGAAATTTCACTGAGGAGGCAATGTCTTAATAAGAGAGAGCAATCAGAATGAGTGGTCGCTTCATCAGACAGTTGGGATCATAATATGAGTAATAATGATGCTTCAATGATAGTCAGTCACTGACATTCACAATTCATCTAGGACAGGCATGGGCAAACTACGGCCCGCGGGCCATATACGGCCGTTGGGCTTTTTAATCCAGCCCACCGAACCTGTCTAAATTATATTTAAATTATATTATTAAACCTTATTTATTTGGCATTTTCCCTGCAATGCCTGCGTTTCCCCAGTAGATGGCACACCCCATGTACATTGGCCTTTTTTGGGTGTATTTACTCTCTTGGTCTCAGCTTTGCCCTTTGAACCCTTCCATAAAAATGAGTGGTCCAAAGAAAAGAAAAGTGGACAGTGAGTGCCGAGTGTTTAACAAAGAGTGGACAACAAAATATTTTTTCACTGAAGTCCGATCAACAGCTGTTTGTCTGATATGCCAAGAAACGGTCGCAGTATTCAAAGAGTACAATATCAGCCGTCACTTTGCTACTAAGCATGCTAACTATGCTAGCAAGCAGTCAACGCAAGAACGGGCGGCTACTGCTGAGAGGTTGACAGCTAATTTACAGACTCAGCAAAGCTTTTTTCAACGACAAACTGCGATTCAAAAGTCAAGTACCGAGGCAAGTTTTTTTGCTGGCATTCAAACTAGCAAAGGCTAGCAAGCCTTTCTCCGAAGGCGAGTTTTTGAAAGAATGCATGATAGAGACAGCAGGGCTCTTGTGTCCGGAGAGCAAAGCCAAGTTTGAAAAGGTCAGTTTATCACGCAGGACAGTGACTCGCCGCGTGGAACTGATTGATGAAGACATAGCCAGTGAGTTAAACAAAAAGGCTGAGTCCTTTAATTCATATTCACTGGCATTGGATGAAAGTAACGATATAAAAGACACTGCTCAGCTCCTTATTTTTATCCGAGGGATTAATGACAGTTTTGAGATAACGGAGGAGTTTTTGGCCATGGAGTCCCTGAAAGGACAAACCCGGGGAGAGGACTTGTATGACCGGGTGTCTGCTGTCATCGAAAGAATGAAGCTACCTTGGAGTAAACTTGCCAACGTCACCACGGATGGATCGCCAAATTTAACTGGAAAACACGTCGGGCTGCTGAAAAGAATCCAGGATAAAGTGAAAGAGGAAAACCCTGAACAGGATGTTATTTTCCTTCACTGCATCATCCATCAGGAGTCTCTGTGTAAATCCGTATTGCAGCTTAATCATGTCGTTAATCCAGTTGTAAAACTTGTTAACTTCATACGAGCGAGGGGACTTCAGCATCGTCAGTTTATTACGTTCCTTGAGGAAACTGATGCGGATCACCAGGACTTGCTTTACCACTCTCGTGTCCGCTGGTTAAGTTTGGGCAAAGTGTTTCAACGAGTGTGGGAGCTGAAAGAGGAGATCAGCGCATTTTTGGAGTTAATGGGGAAATCTGATGACTTTCCTGAGCTGAGGGACAATAACTGGCTCTGTGACTTTGCGTATGCTGTGGACATATTTTCACACATGAATGAACTGAATGTGAAGCTACAGGGGAAAGATCAGTTTGTACATGACATGTACACAAATGTGAGAGCCTTCAAATCCAAGCTGACCTTATTCTCCAGACAACTTTCAAACAAATCTTACGCTCATTTCCCCACATTAGCCATGCAGAAAGAGGCCCCCCGAAACGCGAAGAAATACAGCAAATCACTGGATGACCTACACAGAGAATTCTGCCGTCGGTTCTCTGATTTTGAAAAAATTGAAAAGTCACTTCAGTTGGTGTCCTGTCCCCTATCACAAGATCCTGAAGCAGCACCACAGGAGCTGCAGTTAGAACTGATCGATCTTCAGTCTGACTCCGTGTTGAAGGAGAAGTTCAACTCTCTTAAACTGAATGACTTTTATGCTTCACTTGATGAGGCCAAGTTTCCAAACCTGCGGAGGACGGCACAGAAGATGCTAGCATTGTTTGGCTCGACCTACGTGTGTGAGCAGACATTCAGCCTCATGAACATCAACAAAGCCCGTCACAGATCTAAGTTAACGGACCAACACCTCAGATCTATCCTGAGAATTGCCACAACAAAACTTACTCCAGACTTTGATGCACTGGCAAAAAAGGGAGACCAACAACACTGTTCCCACTGAAAATGAATGTGAGTTTCTCTACTGTGTTGTGAAAAAAATGCATTTTGAAAATAGCATGATAGTAGTTTTTTTTTGTGAAATATTTTTTTACTGCCGTTAATAAATGCATTTTTTTTTCTCAAAAAGCCTTGCATATCCATGTTTTACTACCTATTAAAGGCCAAAACCTTTTATGCAATGGCCTTTACATGTCATTTATATTACTTCACACAAACACTACATCCATCTGCTCCTGGCACGGCCCCTCTGTCAAATTTTAGAACCCATTGTGGCCCACGACTCAAAAAGTTTGCCCACCCCTGATCTAGGATGATAGAGAAAAAAGGTTTCCGTCATGACAGGTCATTTAGTTGAGTCTAGGGCTGCATCTAGTGATTATTTTTATTACTGATCAATTTTAACGATGAATCGATTCATCTTTTAGTCTACAACAGTGTTTTTCAATCCTGGTCCTCGGGGCCTCCTGTAAGTGTCACACCAGTGGATGATTTTAAGAAGACCTCTGGACAATTTCCAGCCGTGTTCGTGGCTACAAAAAACAAATATTTTTGACAAGAAGTCGGACAGCTCAGCTGCGTTTGTAGAGTCAAAACTGGGTGTTTTTAATGAGACCTTGTGACACCTCTTGCCGTGTTAGTGGTGATCAAAACAGGTATTTTAAGCCAAAAAATGGTCTTTTCTAACCCTCACCAAGTGGATTTTGTGCCTAACCCTACCCAGACCATAAGCACAGCGTTGTCACAACATAAAATTGTTGTTGCAACATAAAGAAATGTAAAGTCTTAACACACACACCGTACATGGTTTGCAGAAACGTACATTGGCAACATTTATTTTGGGTCGGCGCTTCACAATTTTCAAGAGCCCAAAGTGACGTTTTGATATAGACTCTTCTCCATTCAGAAGATTTCAACAGATTCTATATTTACTATCATAAATGACAAAGAAAAGCGTGTATGTTTGACATTTCTGCCTGAAAAACAATCGAAACGCTTAATCGATTATCAAAAATAGTTCCCAAGTAGTTTCCTTTCAATTGAGTAATTGATCCATTGACAAGTAGTTGAGTCCAAAGTCTTATGTTTGAGTCCATCTCATAGAAATGAGTCTGCAAAATCTGCAGTGTTGAGGATTAATTCATTTGTCTTATTTCTAATGCAGATCAGCATTCTTGAAAGACGTTGAGCGTACATTCTGCTTTTAAGATGTTGTAACCTGTTTCTGGAAAAACAGGCTACAGGCAATTTGCCAACAAGTGACATAACATGTTTATAACATAACATGCATTCATAACATGTTTTCACTTTTAATTCAATATTAACACTTAGTAAGCATTTTCAAGAGACTGAATGGCTTTTTAAAATTGATTTTTAGAAGAGGGAAAGATAAGAAAACAGGAAAAGAAGAAGAGACCTGAGGACCTCCAACTCTCATTCAGAGAAGCTGTAATAGTGAGTGGGGACATAATTGTTGCAGAAATATTGACATATCCTAGTAGCCTACGTCTCCAGCTAATTCAGATAATGCTCTGATGCTATGGGGCTGTGAAGTAAGAGCTTGGCTCAGACTCAGTGGGCAGCTGCAGACATTTTGCTGATCGATGGGAGAGCCCGAGGAATCAGCTGGGATCAATACACTACCAGGTCTACCCTACTGAGCTGTACAAAAGCACACATGCATAAAAGTATGCTCACACATACTGTATAGTTGTACATATATGAATGACCGTACACACGGACCATTCCTCACCCACGCTCCAACAGTCACAGAAGAATAAATTACTCCCTGATGCACTTTAGTGTTTCCAGGGGACTCTGCTGTGAATGGCCTTAAGCCCAAATATTCTATTATGGTCATCGATCAGGCCAGCACACAGGTGGCTACCTGTTTTTTCACACTCAAACACACACACGTACACACAAAAAAGAAGTATTTCTCATTTTTGTGATATAAGTAATATGCTTGGAGCAAAGTTGAAGAAGATGAAGTGTGTGGTGAGGGGCTGGGCTGATGCTCTCCTGTTATTGTTTCCTGTGTAGATATATGCACTGGTGCTGTAATGTAATCTATGTTTGCTTGGGTTTTTTTGCTATTATGTGTGGATGTCATTGTGTTTTGGTAACAACCTAAATTTGTCTTTAGCACAGAGTTTCAAAAAGTGTCAAGAGATTGCATAAGCATCAAATGCCTTGTCAGATTTATGGTCTTGTGTACTTGATAAATCAGATGTTTGGATTATATGTAAAAGATAACTTTTGCCAATGTTGGATTGTATTTTGTTCAGGCAAGGTCTTTGTACAGCTGCTTAAAAGGGTTGTAGAAAAACATCTTTGTGATATCTTTATATTCCTAAAAGTAAGGCAGCAAAGACTGATATCATATAACAGTACTGTAACTCAGGTATTATCAATACTTTGTGTGAAATAGACAGTAGGCTGAAATATATGTATCCAGGGGAAATTGAAGTGCTCCATGTTAGACAATCTGCTGCTGTATACTGCATTCTGGATTGCTCCTCCTAATGCTAATATGTCATCATTCAAAAGGGGTTTGTGTGTAATGTAAGGGGTGGATTGCTTCATTTTAGATTGTTTCTTTTAGGGCGACAAGTAACTATTACTTTCAGTATTTATTAATCTGCTGATAATTTATGATTATTTAGTCTATTAAATGCCAAAGAATTGTAGAAAAAGCTCATCACAATTTCCCAAAGTCACATCTTCAAATTGTTTCTTTTGTCTAACCAACAGTCCAAAACCAAAAGACTCAGAAAAGCAGCAAATACTTATATTTAAGAATTTGAACCAGCAAATGTTTGACATTTACTGGTGCTTGAAACGTGACAAAATACTTGTGAACTAATGTTCATTCAATCGACTAATCGATTAATCGACTTATCATTGCAGCTCTAGTTTCTTCAGTCTGTGGTCTCTAGTAAGTCATTTTCCTACAAGCATGATAGAAAAGACAGAAATAATATTTACAGAGAAACAAGCTCACAGGCTCAGAAGAATGACCCTGAAAGAATTTAAAGGTACTCACTTTTGAGAGAAAGTGAAACCGCTTTTTCCCAAAATGTCTTTCAGACCACTTGACACATCTTTCTCTGTCTGTCTTTTGGACTCTGTCCCTCTCTCTTTGTGTAAGCCATCCATCCCAGCACTGTCAGCAAACATCCAAACTGTTGACAGTAATAACTCTCAGATTCTCTCCTCTTCTGTCTACCTTTTTTCTTCTGTCAGGCGACGGGAAGGATTATAGAAAACATCTCCTTCCTGTATCCATTGTTGCCACAACGTATTAGTTGTGGTGTAAATGAAAATAAGAGAGACAAGGTGGTTAGTTATGGTAAGGGCTGGCTTTGTCCTGCATGTGTGAGTTCCTACGACCTGCAGGTAAATATGAGTACATGGTTGCATCTGGGTGAATGTAAAGTCATATTATTTCCCCATTTTAGGTCAGTTAGAAATTAAAAAACGTATAAAACAATAGGTCTCAGTAAGTCTTCATGTCAGTAAGTCCTTGTGTATACAAATTGTTCCTGACTGAATTCAGCGGAAAAAAGAGGCCAAATTTGAAAACGAGGTCATATTTGTGGAGGCCTGAAGGCTGGGACACGCCACTGCTGTGATCCTAATGGATTCACTCAAAAAATGTGTCATCGCATCAGCTTCAAGCCACAAGTAGTCCTGCGGCTTTAGGTATTTCTTGTCATGCTAAATCTGAGTTAAAATACCCATTACATAATAGCAGTTTAAGCTAATCTCTTGTGACAACTTAATATTTTTCCTCATTGATTGTGTGCTGTTGTTTGCTGTAGATTCCCTGTGAGTACACAAGATGCTAAAGGACACAGTCCACAGGCTCAAGTGCCCTGAGATCTTAAGAGAGGGTCGATGTTGAATCATGTATCTATTATTCAAGCCCTACCTCAGGAAACCACAGGTGAGAGTTTACTCACCAGTTGAACCAGTCCAAACTCTCAGACAGGAGCTGGATCACTGCAGAGCAAATGGAGAACATACAGCACAGTGTTAGAATCAGCGACGTGGTAATCATAGGCTTGACATGGTATTCAAGCGACCGCTTATATTCTTTCTCCTGGTGGAAAGCCTGGCCTTTGTCGAGTTTTGATTGGGCTCATTTGGCAGCATGGTTGTCGGTGTGTGTTTCCAGGGAGAAACAAAAGAAACATCTTATTTCTTCTGTCGTCCCTCCGTTCCTTCCAACGCACTGCTGTTGCTTTAATGCTGAGCGCAGCATGATGACGGGCACATGAACAATCCTTCTATATTGATTTAACATTTGCATATGATCTCCCACTACCAGCTGTATTAGTACTCCCAAATCCACATTAATAAGCCTGGCGGATTATTCATGTCATTGAGATGAAAAAGAAATGACTTTAGCTGGATTCAACACTGGTCATTTAAGGTAAAACTGTGAATAATGTAGGAAAAATACTGGAAGCAAATGAGGTAAATAATGTTTTGGCTCCTGCTACCCTAGCAGCCTACTTAAGCTGCCTTTCAGTCACTTCTCTGGCCTTACTTGCTAATTTCTACCCTGAGTTTGTCTTTGTCAGTCAGTCATGCTGCCTCTACAACCAGTCCTTTACAGTAAGAACTTTGAATGGCTTTGTGTATCTGTTGTGTTTGTATTTCTGTGGCAGTAGGTATGTGTGAGTATTTGTTGATGTAAACACCCCATAGACCATTTAAACTGTGAGTTCCCACATGTTACACATAAGCTTTTTGTGCTATTTCTAAAAAGCTTTGTTTGCCAAAGGAAAATATTTAGATGACATTCACACCTTTCTAAAAGCGCAGTTGTTTCTTGTTTTATCAACACAAACAAGACTTCCTAAGCCAATATTCCATGTAGGTTGGAAACATCATGGATTTTTAAGGCTGGTGTGATGCCAAAGGTTTGGACTGCAGTTGCCAAAAGCCAGTATTTTTGTAGCTTCTTTGAATGTGAATAATTTACCACAAATCAAAATAATTCAGTGTAGTCACAGAAGTGTACTCCTTCTATATTGGAAACGATTCTGAAGCAGTATGTAAATTGTAAGATATTGATATCTGGAATAGAAAATTGTATGGGCAGCTTTTTAAACATAAAGTCTGTCAATCAAAACAGTGAAAATAAAAGACGTAGTTTGATGATGTACTGAGGTAGCAATGGATCAGGGGAGTTATCTTCATTGTTAAAGAGCCACTGCCAATGCTAATGAAAATCTATCTGACGTGACTGACGTATTGTCAGACACATTTAGGATTATGCAGCTGTACAACTCAACAAACATATTTAAAAAGGTCTAGTCTAGTCTTTATAGCCTTAATATGTCACCGATGCACTCCACAATCTGGAATACACTTACCTGTGTTCAACTGAAGAATAAACACATTTCTAACTGACGAGTTATTGAGCAGTTTTTCAATTCAGTTGTAGGTTTAACAAATAGCCCTTCAATTGTTTCTAATATCTTTTAATATGTATGTGTATGACAGGAGTACATAACAGTTGTGCTGCAGAGATGTGTATATTGCATAAGGACACAGCGTGCATTGTGATCAATGTGTCATTGTAATATTGATATCAAAAGTAATATTACACCACCATGAGCACTGAGATGTGGCTGCCGGATACAAATAGATTTAATCTACAACCGGCACAGACCTGCAGTATGAAGGGATGGGCTGTTTTCTCAGGCTGAGGCCAAGACCTCTTAGACATAAATCTTGTGTTGTGATGAATAACAAATACAGGGGAGTCCATTAAGGTTGTATAAGGTGAGGCTACTGTTGGGGCCCTTGGCTTGTGACGGGTTTAAACAGACAGCAGTCAAAACATTTTAAACTCCAGTTTGGAATATTTTTATCATTCAGTCCAAAGTCTTTGCACCATTTAAAAAACACATATTGATT
This sequence comes from Pagrus major, assembly GCF_040436345.1. Taxonomy (NCBI): domain Eukaryota; kingdom Metazoa; phylum Chordata; class Actinopteri; order Spariformes; family Sparidae; genus Pagrus; species Pagrus major. Next base: position 9,827,156 of record NC_133228.1, read on the forward strand.
TTCCTATTGACTACCATGCATTTTAGTCTCCATGTTGGCTTTGGAGCAAAGTTCATGTCTATATCGTTGAAGAAAGTAAGAGAGAGCTCAAGTAACCACATCTGGAAAAAAAATAGAAGACTGCCAGTATGAAAACAGTGATTTGGTTGAATGTCACCATGAGAAGAAGATAGAGGGAAGACACTCCAGGTTATTGGGCCACAGCCAAGAAAAAGATGAAAAGTAGGTTGGGTAAATGTAGGTTGTGAAAGGCTGGATCTTACAAAAACAGATACAGACTTTGAACAGTTGAGACAAAAAGAAAAAGACTGACATTTCAGATTTGATTTGGGCTCAAGGCCACAGCTGTAATTATGAATGCATCCTTAATCATCTTGATAAATAATCCTTCAGAAAGGAGGATTTCAAGTTAGGTGTTTCATCACTGACTGCATGAGGCAAGAAAGGAGCCAGTTGAGGTGGTTCTGACATCTGATCAGGATATATCACGTGAGCCCTTCCTTGGAGATTTTCTGGTCATGTCCAACCCGTTCGAGATCCCGTCTGGCTTGGGTACACAACCCAGGAGGAGCAGGAAAACAGGGATGTTGGATCAAAAGAGTTGTTGTCTTTAGTCTGTAAAATGTGAAATAATGATGTCTTCAAATTGCTTCTTTTGTCCAACCGACAGTCCAACACCCAAACTCTTTGTTTCTGCTCGTGAATGACAAAGAAAAGCAGCAAATCCCTACATTTAAGAAGCTAAAAACAAGCAATTGTTTGACATTTTTGCTTGAAAATATACTCAAACAATTAATCAATTATCAAAGTAGTTTGCAATTAATTATCTTGCATCGATTAATTGACCAATTCTAGATAATCTAGAACAGCGAGCCCTAGCTAAATGGAAAACCTTTTCTTTCCACATTCGGCCTTTCAAGCTGTGACTCAGATTGTATCAAGTGCCCACTGTGGACGTCATTGATGTGGATTGTATTGATTCACATTTCAAAACTCATGTGTTGCATTTTCTTCAAAGCAACTAAAGAAAGTCTTTCACCACGCAGCCTTTTATTTTAAAGTGTTAGGGGTGAACCACTTACTCTGCAACCCCACCCTTTTCCACCACGAGTCATGCACGACCCGCTATCTATTTTCAGGTCGCTCACTCCCACTCGGTGTATGGGAAGTGATTGCGTTGACCTTTTTGGCCCCATAGAGCTCACATAATGGTTCCCTTATTGAAGAAGCCACTGACAACCGTCACTTTGAAGGGAAGACAGGGTCGCCTGCTGCGTGCCGGTTCAATGCCAGCCAAAAGCACAAAAGGATGTGTGCGCGAGTGTGCGCGGTGACGACGGCCGCTAACTTTTCCTGTCTGTTTACATGTGGTTCTGAGCAGCAGGGAGCGCAAATGATTTTGGATAAGAGCACAGTGGTGGTGGCAATCAGTGAGACAAAGCTGTATTGAAGAAACCCTTTCTGAGCTGCCATGAATTGATGCTATTGTCTTGTCTGTCTTACACTAACTGTTTCTGAGTGAGGGCTGCTCTCAGAGTCTGTTTATGCGAGAGTTTTTGTGAAGCCACAGATTGTAATCTGGTTTGGGCTTTTTCTAGTCAGGTCAGTAAAGATTTATGCACTTGGAGGAAATTACCGACTTGGAGGGAATTACTATCGACCCCCTTCCTGCTGTTATTCTCTCACTGCGGGTGGCTTTCTACATAAGTCACCAGACAGTATGTGCACAGTGTCACAACATGTGTGTCAGTGTGTGTTTAATTGCACGTTATGGCACACACATTGCGAGAAGGCACACACGCCAACCACACACTGATACAAAGCCTCCGCTCCATACATCAAGCTGTATTGCTGCACCAAGAAAATGGATTGATATAGATCTGACAGAGAGGAAGAGCTATTGGCAAAGGTCAAGGAATACAATACATAAACACACACATACACACGCACAAATCAATTGTGTACCACTTTACTACTACATGTAGAAGTAATAAGTGGAAGGGTAATTGGTGTACATGCTGACCTTAGTCTCAAGGTTAGACAGCTGTGGTGTTATTTTAAAATGCAGCTGATAAAGCACGGACTCAAGGACACACACAAACACATCCACTCCTTTCACATCTGTCATTGCCACAGCTGAAAAGTGACTGTGGACAAAATTATGTACAAAACATTTTGAATATTTTATATTAATTTAGATTTTCTATTGGACTTGTTGTAGGGCTTGGTATTTATCCAGTACCACTTACTTACCACTTCTTTTTGATACTTATCTTTTTTCCCCAATCTAAAAATGGGCAACTCAAGTAGTGTCGCTAGATAAGGTAAAGTTAGCAGGAAATCCTGAACAGATTGTTAAACCTGCACACAAACCTGAGGCTAAGTTTTATCACAAAAAATTAGTAATTTAGCCTCGTTACCATTTACCTGACCTGAAGTCATTGACAGTTACAGCTTGTCCTCTAACCTGGTGTAGCTGTCCACCCTGCAGTTTTCTCCCTGCTTTATTCTGTTGCTCTTGCTCCCAATTGTTCCTGATATCATCCTCACACATTTTCTGCATATATTTTAACAGCTACACAATGATTCATACAGATAGACAATAAGTTTGAATTTTTGCCCTACTTGAAGGACAATGGGTTTTCGATTAACAGCCTGAAACAATGTCTGTAGTTAACGTAAGCTTTAGAGATTTTCATGTTCTGCTCTATGACATAACATACATCAGTGTTTACGTGTCTTAAAAAATCTGGTTGCCGGAAGTTAGTCCATACTACATAATGGGTTGTTACAGTCAGTTACCTAAAGATATTGAGCACTGATACCAAGATCTAATTTTCAAGTATGTAAGCAAAGCGTTAAGAGCTCTGCTCAATGAGCCATCTGAGAACGTGACAAAGTCCTAATAGCAAATGAATTCATCAATAACTACCGAGATGTACAGCAGAAAGCCTGAGGGAGCAATTCAGCTAAAGGACTGCATATGGGCTGCCACATAATACACACAGTATGTGCGCAAATGAATTTAAAAGCATTTCAACACTCATGCATGCACACACACACTCAGATATTTGTGCTGCTGAGCCTCCCGTCAGTCAGCTGATGACATTTTCAGCGCAAGTGACACACACACACATAAAATACGATCACATTTGACACTGACATTTTATTTTACACTCTGATGTAGATTGCCTCCTGTGGAATATAAAACGATAATAAAAAGAATCAGAAAAATCTCCTCTAAATTCCACCAGCTCAATTAGATTTTTTCTGACATTTCGGGTGTGATATCTCGATGGAAACTGGCCATATCTGATAAGGATTTTCCTCTGCTGTTCCACAAAACAAAGATGCGACGTTGCACACCGAGCTCTAAGATTGTCAGCGCAACACAGATTTTGACTGTTTGACAAGTGAGATTACTTGACATACAGTAAATCACCCTCACAGCCCTATTTATAGCCAGAGAGCGACAGGGACAGAGGGGAGAGAGAGAAACTGGCTGGGACTAATGAAGTCATCTCCATCCCGGTCACATAGCACAGAGGCTGTTTGAATTCCTCTAGGGATGCTGCCTCCTGCTCTGTCTGTTCCCCCTCTCTCTTGTAGGAGCCCCCGGCCTCGGACTGCACATCCAAGCATGTCTCTCTATTTCTCTCACATGCGCAAATACACACTTGGCGTCCTGTTGATGTCCACAGCACTTACGTCGCAGAGAAAAAGAAAGATGTGGAGGTGAATACTGTGCGAGGGGAGTATAAAGAGACAGACCACCATCTTTCTCCCTTCCTCATCAAAATAGTAACACAAACATGTGCACATGCGTACACACTCACACTGTCTGACATTCTGTAATCACAAACCAACACACTAGCACAACTAATTTTTACACACACTTACACACAATTTGGCTGCTTGACAAAAAGCATCCGAGCACGTTCCATTTGTGTGTGTTGACATTGACATTGCAGTATATGAAGAATGTATGACTGAGCATGAATTATAAAAACATATGAGACATCTTTAAGTCCTTATCTCCCCTTCTGTTCTGTATGGCCTAAGCACGCACGTTTTTCTGTATTGAGTGGTTATGAAGGCCAGTGATGTGTTGACGGAGGAAACTATAGGCGAGTTGGACTAAACTGCAATGAAAGCAGTGACAAAGGCAATTAAGGTAAAATGCCACTAGCACAGATGTGTTGCTGTGTGTGTTGTCCATGACTGATGTGTATTTTCCTGCACATGTCTGTGTGTAAATGGATAGCGGCGTGGCACATTTCTGTGTGTGTGTGTGTGCGTGTGTGTGTGTGTGCTATGATGTTCTCTTGGCTCTCCCAGCCCTTGTCAAGAAGAATTAGGGCAGCCCTCGTAAAGAAGCAGAGAGAGAATACAAGCTGCTGATGCTCCCCTTCACTCTGTGTGTGTGTGTGAAAGTGTGTGTGTGTGACAGAGAGAGAGAGCGAGATTGGGGGGGATTGTGCAAGCATGTGCTTTTCTTCATGCTCTGTAACAAATGGTCATTACCAGCACATTGAATAGATCAGTAAACATGCAAAAGGAAAGAAGTGATGAGAGAAAGAACACAAAAGAGAGGAAAAAAGGGATGCAGGTACCTGTAGCATTGTGCTCAGCGACCTGTTGAGAGCATCTGAGCATGCCCAGTTGTTTCCTCTCGCTCCACATGTTTCCAAGAATATTCCTGGTCTGTTGCTAAGCACGGCTACATACACACTCAGCGAAGAGTCCTGCAGTGGTGCATGTGATTCAGAGAAGTGCATGAAAGGCCAAGAGAATAGGACCTCTATTTAAATTTTAATGCATGTTTAACAACCCAACAGGAAAACACTTGAACTGAAGCCAGAATATTTCAAAATGTAACATAAATAAGAAAATGGTGGCAAGAATTTTCATTATTTACTTTCAAGATATAATCTTGACATTTAAGTGACGAGAGGAAAACATCACCAGTCCTATAGTAGATTTGGCCTCTCCAGCCTCTGCATTATGCATGAGGTGTGTTAGACCTGTGGAAGAAGCGCTTAAAGCCCCGTTTAACAGTGTTTTTGGCATTAACGTTTAATGAGAGGATTCCCAGTGAGGTGAAAGGGTTGCTTGTACCGCCCGGCCCCCTCAGCGTCAACACTCCAGTGTGCAGCTGCTTTCAGCTGGCTGTGGTTTTGTGGATTGGCAGGTCTGTACTGTACAATGCTTCCTGAAATGACAACAGACATTTTCAATACACGGAGTGATCTGAACAAGGACACAATGAGTCATAGATGAGAAGCAACAAAACATTCTTGCATGTTGATAATGTTAATTGCATTTTAATTGCCCTGAGCAATCAGGCAATCCTTTTTGTTGGTCCCTGTACCAACAGCATACATCAAGAAATTAAATTAGAACATTCACATTCAATCTCAACCATTCTCACAGACCAGTGACTTTTTTCACTTCTTCTAATGTGTGTATTGGATCCACATTCAAGGAGATATTAGTGTTTGAAAAGAAGTATGTTTTGGTGGTGGTGTTGGTGCTGATGGTGTTACTTTAGAGTCACTAAAGTGTTATTAAATTGTAATTCACTAACATAACACGGAATAACGACAGCATTTTCTTTAAGGATCTCTCTCAGGGTGTCGTTCCTTCTTCTTTCTTTTGCTTGTGTTTACAGTCACACATCGACTCTAATTTCAGATTAGTCACCACAGCAAAAAATAGCCTCTTTGTTTTCCACCAAGCGTTATCTTTAGCTCTGCTTGTTTATCGGTGTGTGGGTTCTTTATCTTGTTTATTGAGTAGACGTAATCAAGGTCAATTACATGTGGAATACTGGACCTAAACATATCATGAAGCAATTTTGCTTGGACTGTCTTTTATTTGTGTGTGTATGTGTGTGAGAAGGTGGATGAGGTGGACATCCATGTTAGCTGAACTGGAAAATCATTGGACCGTACATAGGTCGCTCCATGTGGTTCTCTGCCCCCATCTACATGTGTGTAACTGTATCTAGTTCAGGCCTATTCAGGTCACGGTCAAACAGAGAGAGAGAGAGAGTAAGAGAGTAAAGGGAGAGGTGGGAAAGAAGAAGTCAGACAGACGACAGAGAAGGAATTAATGCTCTGGGCTCTCACTGAGAAAACCCCTCTTCCCCTGAGAAGAGGACAGAAGAGGAGACAGGAGAGGAGACCAGAGGACTTGGAAAGAAAGAATATCATAATAATATAGAGGAGCAATGATGTAAAAGGAGTGGAGAACAATAGAAGGTGTGTGAAAAGCTCAAGTATGGACAGAAGAGGTTGGAGGAAGCAGAGGTGAAGCAGAAGAAATGTGAAGAATAGACAGCACAGCATGTATCGAGCTTGAAAGCAGCAGGTTCAGTGAAAAAACTGTCGGAGCGGCTGAATGGTTTGGAGAGTACCAGAAATACCAAACCAGAGTGAAACATATCTGTGTCATAAGAAATATCAGATTGGACTAAACACAGACATTAGGATAAATGTCAGATAGCACAGAACGAGAGTGACACCTCATATTAAAACAAGTCAGATGAGCTGAATTTGAATCTCAGGAAGAACAACTGTATATTCATTAACTGGGACTTGTTTAGAGGTGGGGCAGAAAATATTCATACCAGAATATATTGTATTACTTCCTCCTGTTTGTTTTGTTTTTTGTTTTTTTTAAACATGCTCTAAACAGATTCTCCTGTCAATTTCACTTCACTGAGTCACTACTTCATGACTCCTCGTGGTGTAAAATTCAGTAAAGCATTAGCTTGGCCTGGCTAGCTTTACTTTTAACTCATCCATCTTCTTCTCAAGGGGCTTTTCATGTGTTTAGTCACAGTAGCTCTCCATGTCATAATGCACTGAACTAGCTCATTGAATCCCTTCCCCTCTACCACAATGATTGGCAGCATATCTCCTCCAAGCAGCACCTTTCCCCCCGGCTAGCAGCGACATGATCTTTGACTGCGAGCCATCCTCGACATAGCTGCAGGGTGCTTGTTCTCAATGTGATACAGCATAGTGCTATAGTGCTTTAACTAAAGAGTAGCATCACACATTTTAACTTACAGTTGAGTGTGTTGCCATTCTGGAGGAAATGTTCCCACACTAAACTTCTTTTAACATGTTTCACTTTTTTACCTCAGACTGCTCTAGCAAAGCGGTTAGCAGACAGTGTGTCTGTATGCAAATGAACCTGTAGACCAACATGTGTAACCGATCAAACATGTTCTCAGCGTTTGACATTTAGCCATTGACATCGGTATTATGGATAAATGAAACGAGACAGAGTAAGTACTATTTTAATAGTACTGGTATGCATTCAAAAGTTTACTTACGGTATACAGACTATAGTTCATTTCAGGTAACTCAAAGCTGGAGTTTGTAGAATACGTGAAAAACGCATGAGGCTGGGATGGAAACAACTGCGCTCCCCCCTCCCCTCCCTGTTTCGACTCCGTAGCTCCACACCGTTCTCGTGGACGCGCGCGACTGTAGCGCTTGGAATATTCACGTCGGAACTTTGCTGTCATACACTAGCCATAGCCGAATTACAGGTAAGAAAGTACTTTACCTTTCTCTCGTGAACAAATTGAACGTATGAACAGACAAACATTACTTTGCTACGATATTTGTCATACTGACGTGATACTTATACAGCATAATCTAATGACAACAGCAACACTTATATATCACGGGAAAGAGGTGTGAATGCTAAGAATAATAAAACAACGTATAACGCTAAAGTAAACAATTACCCCCACATGCATGGACTATCGAAGACAACCACTTTATTCAGACACTTCTTTCTTTTCACCGTAACCTGAAAATAAATAATAACTGTCACATCCATATTTACACGGCACACGTCCTCTGTATGTCGTGTATATATAACGCATTGACAATACATTTGACGTTGACTTTGGCTCTGACTTGCTTGTAGCTGTCGTGAGCCTTTGGCTACGGTTAGCATAAAGCTAATCAACTCACAACATTACTCGTCAGTTGTGACCACAAACCGCCTGCTTTATTAGATTCACGGTCATTTCAACTACACAGCCAATTACTACCACACATTTAGATTATCAGCTATGTAAAACTTATATTGGAGGCTCACCTGTCCAGGAGAAGAACAGCAAGCTCAGTATCCAACTTCAGCCCGATGCTATCCCTAAGCTCTCTCCACCTCGGATATGCTTGTCCAATGTTTACACGCGATTTATTCCGTCTATTGTCACTCTCCCTCTTAGACTCTCGTTTCTCTACATCGGTCATCCTTTTTTTGTCTTGCTTAGCCGTGTAAGCTTTTGTTGGTAATGCCTGGATAGCGACTTTTCCCGCTGGGACGTCCGCCATTGCACCTTCACGGAACATGAATGCGCATCGACTTTGGTCGAGCAACCAATAGGAACGCCCAAAACAGCTTGCTCTGTAAAATGAACTGTGATTGGCTGAACACTGCCGTCACGGCATTGATTTTTTAAAGCCTGAATACAGCGCCAAGAGGCGACACAGAAGTCCAGTGTTCTGTCATAACACTATGAATTACAATATGCTGAAAGGTAGTTATTGATTTTTGACCAAATGACGCCAGAAATAACTTACACACTCCAGCTTCAATGCAGCTGTTTCTACTCTTTGTCTGTCACAGGGGTCACAAGGTGATTCTGAGGCGTTATGAGAGGAGAAAAAACTGCTGCACAAATTTTCATTTCTCGTACTTTTCTTCTCTCCATTTTCTCTTTTTTTTAAAAAATAAAATAAAATACAGCATAATTTGACTGCTTTGGGCTTCAAACAATCAGTGAGAGAATCACTGAAAGGTGAAGGGCTCAAGAGCCAAGAGGTTGTGAACCAATGGTTTAATCTTTTATAATAAGCAGAAAAGTAACTATACTGTATTTCTTACAGATATATTTTAATGTTTTTATGTTGTGCCAATACTGTGCCTATGGTCTGGTAAGGTTTAGGGACAAAAACTACTTGGTTAGGGTTAGGAAAACATAATCTTTTGGCTTAAAATAGCTGTGTTGGTTGCCACAAACACGGCTAGAGTTGTACTGAGGTCTTGTTGGAAACCAGGTTTTGTTGCCATAACAGGAATGGAAATTGGACCAAGGTCTCTAATCCAAAGCTGTTAAACACAAATGTTGATACACAGGCTCTGACTGCAGTTACTGGCTTGAGAAAACTTTAATAATAAGTCATTATATTAGCAGCAGCAGCAATGACTACAGCAATAAATCTAACTCAGTTTGGCTTGAGTCACAGCCACTCTACGCTATACCTCAATGTTCTGTAGCTTTTAAACCCCACAGTCTTTCACACTCTCCCTCTCAACTTTTCTTTCTGCCCATTGTAAAGCCTGGACTCAAAATTGAGTCCATAAAGACAGTGATACAGTCGTACACACAAAAGCTTCCTTTTGCTGCTCTCACACAGTTTGAGACGCCTAATTAGACTGCCTGCTTCTCTTCCTCAACAACTCTTTCACTCAAAATGTGTACTGTTTCTTTCACTCAACTCTGTCCTTTCCGGTGTGGTTCCCATTTTCTCTTCTACCTTTCTCTTGTCTTTCCTTCCCCTGCCTCTGTTACCTGTCTCCTTCTCCTGCCTCTGTTACTTCACAACTCTCATCTCCTGTTTACACTTTTAAAGCAAGCTAAAAATGCAGAGTAGTTATATTCATTACTTTTAAAAATAGGAGGCGACGAAAGGGAAATGGGGGAAGGAGAGAGGGATAAACGGGAGAGGAGATATGAATGGAAAAAGAGGAAAATAGATCAAAATAAGAGGAAAAGTTGTATATTGGAGAAGCGGAGAGGGAGATGGGGAAAGATGGAAAGGTGAGCGCCACAAATATCGCAACACTGATGGAATCCCTCGCTTGTCGAGTCGGGAGGAAAAATACCGCTCAGCTGTCAGTCACGTCAGTCAAGTGCCCCCCAAATGGCTGTCAGTAGTTGCCATGGTTACCATCCCCACACTGACATTATTATGTGGTTCTCCCCATAGAGCAAATGCACAGAGGTGTGTCACCAGCTTGTGTGTGTATCTCTCTGACCCCACACTGAAGCTCCACCAGGCATTTCACATGGTTAGTAGTAGAGTTGTCATATTGGGTGAAGATGCTGCAACAACGTGCCTCTCCTGTCTGTCTTTTGACACTTTTTGTCTTTTTTAATTTTTCTTTCCATTTGTATGTATTCTCTCAGAAGAGAAAGCATATTAGCATGAAGGAAGGTGTGTGTGTCTGTGTGTTTCCCACCCGGCTGGTGTCAGATTTCCCTTTCTGTTGCTGTGATTGACAGCTGTCAGAGGTGATGTGTCAGAGGCAGGGCCACAATGGCAGTGAACTGTACCGGCCACCTCCAGGGAGGAGAAAGCAGGGGTTGACACCAACCTAGATGCTTTGATCAGATCTGAGATCAGCACTGTCATATCCTGTGGTGACAGTGTGTCAGTGATGCCAGCGGTGTATTGTGCTTGTTTATGTGTGTATGTTTTATGTCTTTAGAGCTGAGAATTGAAATACACAAAAAAGTTTATTAGAAACTGTGCATGAACAGTGATTCCTATATTTATGAAGATGTGGTGGAGACTAGGCGCTCAGATAATGTAATTAATATACAGCATATACCTTTTAACTTAGAAGACCCCAGGTCAATATCCATTAAATTTTTAAGGACTGTTCCCCAGTTCATGAAATTACGTAAGAACAACCTAAAGACAAAACTTTTCCTACCTTTACCAGACTGGTTTAGTTGCCTTTTGTCACTGTTGATGTCAGTTTAAATTAGAGCTGCAATGATTAATCGGTTTGAGAAATTGTCTAAATTGTCTGATCCCAGCATCTTAAATGTGAATATTTTCTGTTTTCTTTACTCCTCCATGACACCATCTGTATGGACCAGACACCTAATTGATTAATTGAGAAATAGACAGATTAATCGATAATGACAATAATACTTACCTGCAACCCCTGTTTTTAAATGTTTAAATATTTTATTTATCTTAAGAAGTAGGAACATTTCTCAACCCATAAAAACTCTTGCCTCACTTCACCTAAATAATCATAAATTACCAAATTTGGACATAAATGTTTTTCGGTGGATAGTGATGCAATATATTTACCCCAAAGATGATCTGGTTTGATGGCTTTGGTGATACCAGAACTGTATCTTAATGATACACCTCACATTTATAATTAAATGTGTTGCATCTTCAGTGGTTCACCATCTAATCTATCAGTAATAACAAGATGATAAGCTCACACAGCTGCAAATCGTATTGAACCAACATGGTAAAACATGTATTTTGTGGGACAGAAAATATATACTTCAACCACATTTTGCGAGCTGTTAGCCACTGGTTCACTAATGTTGATCATTTCTATTTATGTATGCTGTATTTCTTGTGACTGCAAAACATCTGCATATTTTCTGGAGACCCTACAGAGGTCACTGGATATGTGGAGGAAATCTTTTTAAAATCAGGAGACAATGAAATTCAGAAAATGTTAGATAAAAAAAAAGATTATTTTAGTTTAACTAACTTGAACTTGTCACCTAAACCTACATTGTAATCGTCTGTGAACCGGTCTCTTATAATTTCACATCACAAACATTTGACGTCTCTTCCCATCACAAGCTCGTGTGAACAGTGAATGTGGAAACTGCTTCTAGGTAAAAGGCAGGTGTTTATATGTCTGACATTGTAATCATTTAATGGGGGTGCGTTGCGTCATGCGTGGTGTCTGTTCTTTCACAGTAATTGCTTTAAAAGCTGTATAGGTGAATGTTTAAAAAGGGCACTGCCATGTGATGTGTCCTTTGGCAGAGAGACAATGTTTTACATCTGAAATATCAGCAAAGGATCGTCATAGTGTTTCTATTTGTGGAACAGTTCCTTTTAATCCAACATTTCTCAAATCTTTATTTTTGTCACCACAAGGATCATCAATACAGTTACTTTAGGTAACTTTTGGAGTGTACATTAATAAAGGTGGAAGAGTGAAAGAGGAGAATGATTCAATTAAGTGATTAAGCTGCAAGTGCATTAGAGAGAGAGAAGATGCACAAGTGTTTTTAGTCTGAATGAACATGCACGCCAGAGCCAGCAGAAATGCCAAAAGTTTTCCTTTTTTTTATGTGGAAGCATGAGAGAGAAAAGAGGCAGCATCCCCTCATACCAAAGCTAAAAGCCTCTGGCAGATATATTGAAGAAATCAATACTTTTAGAGATGAATGAGTACTAACTGTAGAATTCAGTTCCTCGTCTTCTTAGCTGATTAGTTGACTGATGAGTTCAGAGTTTTCCCTTCAGACATCTGTTCTACTGTCTTATTTGACCATAAAGGCATTAATTCCAAATGACACGTCACGAGCATGGCATTATAAGGATTTTCAGAAACTCTCTGCTAAAAATACAAACACTATTTTAGTGTGGTACCTTTATTCCCGCAGACCTCTCTGTGACTCGGATGGCAGCTTTTAGCTTTCCGCTGCCTGCCTCTGGATGAAAAGAGGGAAGCAGCGAGAGAAAGAGAGAGCCATGACTCATTCACATTATCCTCTGAAGTGGAAATCCTGAAAACGTGTCTTACTCACACAAAAACACACACTCACACTCACACACACACAAACACACGCGCAGGGGGAGCCCAGGAGCCCATTTGGAGTGCCACCATGTGTGATGTGCTTTGAGCGGCAGCCAGTCATCGAGTGTGGAGCCTCAAATTCTTTCTCAGAGGGAGAAAGTGTGTTTTAACCCATGTCCCTAACTGTAGCCCCAACTCTGTGTGGAAAAAATGTTAGATGGTGAAGAAGGTTTGTTAATTTCACTCACCTCCTCAACACTGACAACAGACAGACTGAAAGTCTAGTCTTTACACTAGTGAAAGGGACAGTTCAACATTGAAGAAGCTCATGTAAAATACATGCATCATGGGAATTCTCACAGCCTATCTACAAAGTGGTCAATTATTCTTGTTTATACAGTGGTAATGGAGAATATGTGCATTATTTCCTCTCATGTTATCTCCTTACCACATCAGAGCACATTAATATGTATAGACAGGTGATATTTCATATTCTTCTTGTTCTCTACATACCCATGTGTTTCTGTCCTCTCAGCTCCCTCAAACCCATTTGTTCCTTCTGATGATGTAAATCTTTAAAAACCAGTCACAAATATGTCAACAACCAACATGTCTGTCCTTTTCCAAATCTTTTTAACATTACTACAGAAATATGGAGGAAGCAAACCTGGCTAGCATTGGGAATCTGACATTAGGCTAACTGCTTTTGATGTAAAGTTAGCAAACCGTTATAAGTTAGCTTGTGTTTTGCTAACATTAGCTCACCTAAGATGTCACAAATAACTACTTCAAGTTTCTCAAAAGTTTTGTAAAAGTAGTGGCAAATCATGAAACCATGTGCCGTCATGTGGCACAGTTGAGATGAGTGATTTGATGCAAGTCATGCTGCAATTTACGACTAAGTCTGCAAGCAAGCACGAACGGCTGCCTAGATACCAGAGGTGTTTCTTTGTTTTGAGAAAAAAAACAAGAGAGAGAAACAGAGAAAATGCCAAAGGTGGTATTGAAGATTTCACACTAGAAAAAAGAGCCATGTACACATAGGGACACAGCTGAAAGTGGGCTGAAACAATAAAACAGCTAAAGTTCAAGAAGCTGTTACTGAAAACCATCTTGCAGCCTGGATACTCTCCAGCCAGTGATGGTTTCAGAGCTTTGTCTGAAAGCCTTTCAAAGTCTCTTACAATCCCTGGGCTTGAAAGGATGACAGGAAGCATTACCCACATTTTGATGCCTTTACTGCTACCAGGCGTCAGGACTCGTTAAACAGACGAATGAAAGTGAACTGGAGAGAGTATATATTCATTCTTATCAAGCCTTTTGCATGCTAGACTCTCACTAAACCATTAGGTGCCACTATCATCATCACCACCATCATTCATCTCATTTTTCATAGATCAGAATTAATGACAAGGTCTCTATTCATTTTCGTCAAACCTCCTTCCCTTTATTTGGGGAACATAAATTCTCCGTTAATGTCCATCTCAGTTGAAACTGGTTCATTGAGACTGAGGCCTGCCCATTTTATTACTCAAGATGAAGAGAATATGATCTTAGGCCTAGTGTTTTCCAAGCATGAAATGAGGAGTGATACAATCTCTCACCCAAGAGTCTGAATATAAGAAGAAATCACTTAATGCTTTGTTCCCTGGCCTGTAGATAGTGTGGTTTGTGGCAGGGATGTATATCTCTTGGAACCTCAAGATTTGATTCTGATTCAGAAGGCTGAAATCATTGATGCATCTTGACTCTTCATTCACTTTTTTATTTCTCTACATGATTTATTTTTTCTCACTATGTGATGACTGGCTATTTTTAAACCACCTTTGCTTGTGCTTGTCCGTTTTACATGCTTGGTTTCACCATCTAGTTGGTTCAAATGTAAGGAACGTACAGCACACTCTTGCAAAAGCTGTTACAGGTGATCATTAAGAAGAGAATCACAATGCCTCTAAGAACAGATTTTTTTCCCCTGTGCTAGTTTGTGGGGGAAGTACTTGCAAGCTGTTTGCAAACTTACTTGTAAGGCTTCCGCCTGTTTACATGTGACAAGGGAGGACTTCCTGTGCTCCTTTATAAACAAAGAAATGTCTTTAGGTTTCAGTGCTGTTGAGCCCATGTGGGACATGTGACTCAGTTTGTCTTATCATGTCAGGTTTAACTGAAACCAACTGGATAGAAGCTCATGGTCTTTCAAGACCTACTTTTCCCAAATGACTTTAGAAACGACCAAAACCAACCAAGTCCATCTCAGAGTGCTTTCCTCCATGCCTACCCTGTCTGTTTTAGCCCCAAGTGCATTTATTCCTACTGAAGAAGTAAATCTTTAAGAATTGGTGATTTAATACATTACTTATAAAAAATGCTCCATACTTTCCTTCAACAGTTGGACACTGTAGTTTTTAGCAAATGTGACTCAATCAGGAGTAAAGAGTCCACCTGTTGGGGACTACTTTCTGATGTGGATGAATGCACATTTGGTTAGTATTTGAGCAGCAGGACTGTGTATTTGGTTTCGACTAAAAATAAACTCCAGTGCCCACGTTTGTCACAATCAAAGAACATGTCGCCCAGTGCAACAGTGTGGCTCATTGATGTGTTTTTAATTGGTAGTTTTTTAAAACACTGGAGAGAATAAGCTATATCAGGCTTTAGCCACAATAGCAACTCCTGCCATTACAGTTGGATCATTTCATTGTTGGTTTTAATGTTTTCATGGAATTTGGTGGACTTAAGATGAAAGTTGTGTATTCTTATTTCTTCTTATTTTACATTGTCATCTAAATTATGACACCAGTAGTGCACAAGGCTCAGTGTCATGTGATAAATCCTGTATTTGTGATATTTTGTGGTATTTTCACAGCTTACTTAGATAAGTGTTTCACAGGAATAGTGTATATGGAGCATGATGGTAGCGTGCCAACTCATGGCCAACAGAGTACATAAATAGTCGGTGTTGACAAATGTTTTTTCTTCTCTCCAAGGGAACTGTTTCTGATTACTTTTCCCTTTGTGTCTCCACAGAAACCTGCTGGACAGGGATACCTTCTCCAAATCAGACCCAAGTAAGATCCACCACCTTTCTGTTTGTCTGTCACCAACATATGGGTTTCTATCTGTGCATGATTGTTCACAGAGGTTGAAAAATTTCTTGGCTCTATCTTTTTTGAGCTTCATAAAGTTATGGAAGTGATGGAAGGAAATTTGAAAAGTTTTATGTATATAGCCCAAGAGAGAAGGGCATAAGGCAAAAGGAAAGGAAATAAATGTATAAAAAGTAAAGTACAAATGATAAAAGAATGCAGAATATAAGGTGAACAAATGGAGCATGTGGGAGTGAGAAATCAATTAGGGACTGAAGGAAGGTCTTGTCTTTTGCAGTATGTAGTCGTGAGTCACTCCTCATGTGTAAGTGTTTTTTTCACTAAATGTGGGAGCTGGGCTCGAGGCAGGTCTGACTAATGCATGAGGCCAACAAAGAAGCTTCTCCCTATAGATTCTCAGAACAGGTGGTAACTCTCCTCAAGGTTAAAATTATCAACATTTTCAATATGCTTACTTCAGCTGTGGTGATTTCTCTTGCACTACTGTGGTAATCCTGTTATTATAACAGTGCCATTCGCCATTTATCTGAAGGATATAGAAGAGAAAGAAAGAGCACTGCTTCATTACCTGGCTGCTACTGGTGCTTTATAGGCTACTATTAGCAACCTGTGCTCCTAGCCTGCCAGTCTGTACTGATATTAGAGGAGCGTCACCAACTGCAGCAACTTCACTGCTGGACTTCAGTTCAGTTTTGGGCATATGCTATCAAATGGGGGGTGCAACACTGGAATATGTCAAAAAGTACGACTGTAATGCACAAATCAGCATTAAAAGGTTAACGTTATCTAGCTAGTTAACTACTAAGATATCAGCAAACTAGTGTTGATTGTTTTATGCTTGTTTCTAAAGAAAAGAACCATAATACATTAAAGCAACAGAGAGTTCTTATAACCCTTGGTTAGAGGTGTGCCTCTGAAAAATCTCCTTTTGGCGGACCATGTAGCCCTAACACTTCCTCATACCTGACTTTCAGCAAGATTCGGTACACCCTACTGCTAGGCGTGAACGCGCAAAACAGAGGGGTGCTGGGGGTGAGGGGTGTATTGGGAACGAGCCATGGAATACTTGAGTCACTGTTTCGATGACTTGACAGAAAAGTAATCACTTGAGACTCTACTTGGACTTATGATAAGGACTTGTGACTTGACTTCTCTTGAGATATAATGACTATAATGACTTGTCCGTGTAAATTTTTATGTTTTCAATTTAGTTATTTAGTGATGGGGAGGGAAAGGAAAATAAGAGACAAGCTTTTATAAAGTAATTTGTCATTTATGTTCATTCATTTATGACACTAAATAGCAATTATAATACAAGTTCAAATAATTCTCATACTTTTAAACAGGTATGAAAATAATTGTCCATTAATACCATTATTCGACAGGTACTAATGGCTTGTCTTTTCTCTTTATAAAGACCTGGAGTACCTTGACTAGAGAGTTGAGTTACATGTCTATGTGATCGTGTGTGTTAGGGAGTGTGGGTTGTGCATATTGTTATTGTTATCAAAGAAGATATTTTTTATTTTGAGATTATGATATCAGGATGACTTTTGGTGCTATATAATGACTCAACCAATACACACACTACACACACACTACACACACACACACTGTCTTTGCAAAACATAGCATGTCAGCACATTTACAGTAGCATGGGATAAAAATGACTCAAGGTGATGATGATGGCAGTGATGAACACGATGACGAGGATGACAGTGATTAGCATGATGACGATGAGGGGGAGGAGGAGGAGGAGGAAGGAGGAGGAGGAAGGAGCTCTGTGGGCTTTACCCGTACTCATCTCTTGTGCTGAGTAGCACTTGTGATTATGCTGAGCACGGTGTCTTCAGTCTCCTGATATGAACCAGTCTGACAGGGCTGAAGAACGATTGAGGATGTAAAAAAGAATATAAAATACTGGACATATAGAGGTAGCTTGGATCTGTCACTCACTGGCAAAAAATACCATTAAAACATAAAGAGCAGTGATCCAAAAAAAAAGGAAAGAAAAAGAAGGCTTTCTTGTGCAAGTGGAAAAATGACATAAAGTCCTACAGTACCTAAGCTGCCAGACTGTGAAGAAACTTTTCTCTTCTGTTATTGGTTCCCTAAAATATCACCATCTATTAGAGCACAAAGAAATATCTTGTGTGTCTGTGTGGGGGTGTGCACACTATATCCTTCAGTCACTTATGTGAAAAGAACATCAAAGGCCTCCTGAAATGAAGTGTTTGATGAGTGAGCTCAGTAATTTGCCTCTTAGTGAGTTGACTTGTTTCAGTAAATTGCTTAATGACCTTTAATGATGTCTTTCACCATCTGAAGATGGACAGGAATATAATATATATGTTAAGACTTCATGAATAAAAGTATTAGGTTCTTTGATGTTTTTCTCTAATTCCTGCATTTATGGTTCATTAGTCATATTCTGACGGATCTCATACAGCAAATACCATGGCATTTAAGTTTGTTTTTTCTTTCTTTATTTGCTCACAGAGTAATATTTGTCCATCCTTCCCCTTGTTAGCCCACTCACCAGTTCAGCAGTATGATTATAAAGAAAAATCCCATTGTGCAGTGGCCACGTAGTTGGTGAGAAAGTTTTGAGGAAAATGCCTTAGCAACTACAATAGATATTAGCATTGCTTTTAGCATGTTAAAGATTATGATATTTAATGTTATGTGATCATGTTATGTGTCTTTGTTTTTACAGTTTGTGTTCTCTACACACAAGGCATGGGCAACAAGGAGTGGAGAGAGGTGAGTGTGTATCAAAGAAGATGCAGTCAGGCTGCATTATAAATAAGAATATTAACAAAACTGCAATATGCCCGAGCGCAATATCCCAATCACAGACGCTGCAATATTTTGATAAAGGTGTGTGACAAAACATCATGGTAGTCATGGCTGTAATCACCAGTTTCATCCTGATATGATGACATCACAAAGTCTGCCACAATATGTTTTCCATTCAATTCAATTCAGGGGCCTGTAATCAATATGAGATGATATCATCTGCCCATTTAACACAATCAGTAACTGAAAAAGCTGCCACCACTTTCATTTCTGATTTTTGCCATGAAAGAAATACACATAAATAATTGTATAGCATTGTAACCAGTTAAGTACAGTAAAGTTTACGTTTAATGTACTCCACTAACACACAAAACTTGGCTTAACAATAACAACTTTTAACAACTTTATACCTTAATAATAATTGTCAGTGAGACAAAACAATCATCACTATTATTAGCTTTATCCTATGGCATTTTACATAGTGTAATTAGCCAAGCGGCTAGCAGACTTTTCCTCTACTAATAGCTAAACAAATTACACATATTATTTAAACTTTTCTTACTCATCACTGGTTTCAGTCACTGCATCAATCAACAGAACATCAGTGGCCACTTCATGTTGCGTCAGCAGCATCATCAATCTTCATCCAAAATGTAGGGTTAAAGTACAGCTGAAGCTGATTAGTTGAACAAATATTTGGTCATAAATCAGCTTTAATTGTGATAATAAACCCCACTTTGTGCTTGTAGACACATCCAGTACTAACAACTTGTTTATGAGCGTGTATGACTGTACTGGGCTCACCTGTGTGTTTCACAATAATAAATATTCATGAATGTAAATGAGGTTCAGATCTTGCAGGCTCAATCATTGGCAGATATTCATAGTTGTGAGTAGCCCGTCATCTGCATGCATTATTAATAAGCTAAGTTAAATGCCAAACCAGGGGCCTACTTGACCCCCATTGACTTGATACTTCAGCCGCTCTGCATTCATTAAAGCTATCGATGATGTGTCTCCTGATGGGGAAAGGCCTGCGGCTAATTAGTTATTCACATGAGTCCCTGCAATTTTACAAAGTGCCTGTAAAAGCTGTGATTTGAGTAAGATCAATGTTTTAATGTGTGGTGCTGCAGAAATAACAATTTTACATCAACTTGGAAGTCTTCAAAGATTATTTAGATTTGGTTCATCACATTCCTTTGTTGTACAACATTTAGAAAAGCAGAAATATTTTGGAGCAAAGCTTGTGTAATTTATCCAAGTGGTATTCTTATCCGTCTTTTATCTCACTTTTTTGTCCAGTTTGGAAGAACAGAGGTGATTGACAACACGCTAAACCCAGACTTTGTGCGGAAATTCATTTTGGACTACTTCTTTGAAGAGCGACAGAACCTCCGATTTGACCTGTAAGTAATACCTACACCTGTGTGTGTCTGTCATTGTGGTAAAAATGATAATGGTAATATTTATTGAGATTAATGCTTCGGGAACCAGACATTGTAAATGCAAAGTGACACTTGTGGTTCTGGAATTGATATTTGGTTTACTCAATGTTAGAAGCCTCTTCTCGAAAGCATCTCTTTCACATTATTAGCTCATAAAATGCAAACTGCGCTACCATTAGACCTTGGAAAGGCTCCAGATGTCACCTGCCAAATGAGGAATTATTTTTCGTTTTATAATTCTTCTATTCCAGAGCTACAAAAATGGTTGTTTATCTCAGATGTTTTTCTCTTAACTGTATATTTGGCATAGAACACAGTTTTCTAGTAAACTCTCTTTCTTTTAATTAACTTACATTAAGAGAAAGTTAAGTAGATTGCACAGTGAATCTGCCACTTGATAATATTAATTAATGCCACCTAATATTGGCTTATTATAAAACAAATGCTGGAAGAAGGACTTAATTTTAAACAAACATGCACTGAAACAGTGTAGAAATGTAAAAAAATTCGAACAATATTGCTTTTAACTGCATTATTTAGTATTTTAATGTGGATTTGTGCTGCATATTCATCTTCACGTCTTTTTTCCAAAAGTTCTTTTTTTACCTTGACACTGCCAGAGAGTGATTTATTGCACAGAAGTGCATTTAACTGGGGCAGCTTTATTTGTCTAGTTGCATTTGTGTGCTCCATATATTGGCTGATAAAAACTGTATTGGTATAAATATGTTGGTCCAGCATAATTTTTACTGCTGATATTTGGCACTTTGTACAAAATGCCACCCACATCCACATCCACATCCATACAATGAATTTTAAGGCATCAAATAGGATTTTCTTGGGCACTATGAGAGCATATTTTTAAAAAGCTTAACATGCTCTGCCTCTCTTTATAAGGTCTTAAAATACACATTGGTGTCAGTGTGGGCTTTAATTCGTGAAAGTAATGGCTGTTAGTATGAGCTTCAGAAAAGATAAATCAATGTATCCCAGTTGTTTGTCCCCAATTTAAAAGACTCAGGATTGACTCTCTTATTACTGATATCATCAATACCTCTCTGTATCATTAACCACTCAGTGTAAGACTCATTTAGTAAGGTTGGATCTCTGGATACTAGTGAGTACTGTAACTCATATCGGTATGTGTGATCTCTGTGTCTGGATCTCACACTTGATTCCTATGCATAGAAGCAAATGATCCTATCTCTAGGAGACAGTGGGTCGTTAGATTCATTAAGCAGACAGACTGCCTGTAGGTGAGGGGATTCTCTTTCTCAATTTGCTCTCAGATTGCATTACAGAGGGGATTTTAGTGGCTTTATTTTATTAAATGGAGACTAATTATATTATAATCTATGAACCAGGGCGCCAAACCGACAACCCAACCGGGAGCAGAAAGTTAGACTCTTTGAAGAGGAGTTAGTGTCTCTGCATATATTGTGTGCATTTGCCTGTGAGAGGTGGAGAGAGAGAGCAAGACAGAGACAAAATGCTTGATGTGCGTATTTGTGTGGGTGGAGGTATGTCTATATTTGTGCATCAGGCTTTCTGTATCCTTATTTTCCCCAGCTGTGAGGCAAGGCAGGTTTATTTATATAGCAACATTCAGACACAAGGCAATTCAAGGTGCTTTACAGAGCACATCAATACATAAAAAAAGACATTTAAAATAGCATCTAAAATACAATAAAAACAAAATGTGACAAATGAATAGTCAAGGATATAAAAACAAAAACAAACTGAATAGTTACAGATTTAAACTAAGCACTGTATCTGTTTTATTGGAAAGCTGCTTTATGATCATTGGTTCTCGTCTTATTGCAAACACATTTTCTGTAATGTGCTGCAATAGTCTAAATCTTCTCTTTGTGGACTGGGGGTAAGTATGGGGAGGTACAGGAAGTAGACATGTTGCCATTACTGCACTAATGTCCCGCTACAATATCTGTGCGTTTGAATGAATGAACTTTACTTTCTATGCAATTTCACATTTGACAGCAATGTCTAGGATGTCGGGAACAACCTGTACAGTTCTCCACTGCTCAGACAGAAGTGGCAAACTTCAACTTTGAAAAACAAAACCTGAATGTGAATCGCACAAGCCTTTAATTCATGAAGAGTGCCCCTGTCTGAGACCATACACTTTATATGGATTCACTGTGGGTGCAGAAGACCAAGAGCAACAACCTCAAAACAAGCAAACTGCACACTGAAAATAGAAAGCTACCCTAACCCCTAACCTGACTGCTAAAAGTACAAACCTAAACAAACCAGCAGCTGTTACCTTGTCTTTGTGGAGATGTAGCTGTTTTAATACCTGGGCTCACCACCCACACACAAATGTATGGAGTTCCCACAGCTACTATGCTGCACCCTGGGTTCAGCACCACCCAAGACAATTGTGATTGGTTTAAAGAAATACAAACATGATAAGGCAGAGCCTTCTCCAGTGCTGGCACAGGCATTATTCTACAAACTTATTTGCTTTACAGTTTGATTACAGATTCAGTGATCCACTTTTGATGCCACTCATGTGCCTCAAGTCTTGAAAAAGACTAGAAAAAAGGACAATGTGGTGAATTTGGCTTGTTTATTTGGCTGGATTGCCTCATTGAGGTCATGTGTCAGTGGATGATTGTTCGCTGTTACTTTTGGTACAGATAGTAACCCCGTCTATCCACACGTGTGCTGGTGATTCAGTGTCTCAGCTGGTCGCTCCGTCACAATACATACTCATCTCACAAGAGAAGTGTCACCGCTTCACGTGGACACTCACAAACAACAAAACCGATACGTGTGTGTGCCTTGTGTCTGCATTCTCACATACTGTGTGTGGCCATAGTGACAATGTTGTGTGCTTGTGCATGACGTGTTTCTGGCCATGTGTGCGGTTTAGTGACGGTAACCATAACAACCGGGGTTCCAGGGGATGGTGGGTGTGATATAGGAGTGGACAGATTTTCCTCAGGGAAAGAGAAGCATTTAACCTTTCATATCTACTCTGCCTGCTCCACTTGTGTGCTGCGCCATGTTATGACCCAGGATACATTATCACATACAATTGGACTGGTATCAACCTGTTAAATAATTTTTCTGAAATGTACAAAAATAGAACATTTCAGTTTGTTTTGTTGTTGCCTTGTGTATGAATGTATGAGTGCATGCCTCTGTGCTTGCTGTCTCTTGAGTGGTTTTCTGAATGGAACTGAGAATCTGAGGAACAAAACAGCGCACTGGCTTTTTGTGAGTCTTTTTTTGTGTGTGATGCTAGTGTCGTGCAGTGCTTGCATCCCTGTTATAGAAACATGCATGTCTTTTTGTCTGTGAATGTGTTTGCGCGTACGTGTGTTTTGGTTGAACTTGCTGTCCCTCTCATCTCTGACAGCCATAGATAGCTGGCGCTGCCGGCCTGCAGAGTGTAACACAGTCTGCGATGATGGCAGATGAAAGAATGTTTCCTCCCTCAGGCACATCAAGATGGGATCTGTATGGAAAAAAACTGTAACAGTGCAAAGGTTAAGAAAGTGGTACAGTAAGTCCCCTGAATATGAATTATGAGACTGAATCATGTGTAATAACCAGCTCTGCAAGTTTGTATCTTCATTTATAGAGTGTGGATTTGAAAACAGTATCAATTTATTATCAGTATAACAACTTGTAAAACTATTACTGCTCCTACTAATAATTTTTTGCTCTAGATATTAAAGTTCCCGCAAGGATGAATCCTACTATCTATGGTGATCACTTCATTTTCCTTGTTGCACCACAACGGGCTCAAAGTTTTAACATTTTAGACATTAGGCCTGATCAATATAAAGGAATTCAGTGACAACTTCTCAAACTTAAGCTGTTTTTTTTGTTTCAGCTCACTTTCAGCCGTGTCCCTAGCTGTACATGGCTCTTCTTTTCTTGTGTGAAATCGTCAACACCACCTTTGACATTTTCTCTGTCTCACTCTCTTGTGTTTTTTTCTCAAAACAAAGAAAACACCTCTGGTATCCACTTGGTCCATCCTGCTTGTTTGCAGACTTACTTGCGCCTCAGCTGTAAATTGCAGGATCACTTACATCAAGTCACTCATTTCAACTGTACCATATGGAGGCTCTTTGTGTGATGATTTGCCATCACTTTTGCAGAAGTTGAAGCAGTTATTTGTAGCATTTGGCTCAGGTTGCATGTCCTGTGTCAATCAAGTTTTTGGGTTTGCTCCTATTATCCAACAACACATGTGCCAGGTGCACTGTA
The DNA here is from genome assembly GCF_040436345.1 of Pagrus major. NCBI lineage: Eukaryota > Metazoa > Chordata > Actinopteri > Spariformes > Sparidae > Pagrus > Pagrus major. Next base: position 9,851,358 of record NC_133228.1, read on the forward strand.
GACTCAAATTACCCATAGGTGCATTCATGTCTGTTTGTCTACTGTGTTGTCTGTCCTCAGCAATAAAAAACACAGCTGGACACAAAAAAACAGTTAAGATGATATCATGGAGCGCAAACCCTTTCTATTCATACTTATGTTTATATGCCTTAAGGCAGAGCCTAGCTACTGACAGACTGACTAACTAATGAAGATGTTTCCTGAGAGGGCTAGGCAATATATCGATATTATATCACTATCAAATTTTACTTTGTCAAGCACTTTGGTTAATGGCCTGCAAAACTACTGACTTTCCCATCAGCCTCATCTTTGCGTTTTGTTCTAATCAGCAAAATATTAGCATGCTAACACACTAAGATAAGACATTAAACATCTACATGCTAAAATTGTCATTGTGAGCAAGTTAGCATGATAATCTGAGCATTTAGCTGTGCTCAAGTACAGCCTGACAGAGCTGTACAAAGGAGCAACAGAGCCATATACAAGTATATCAAGGTCAAGGTCTTTCATTCATCAGTTTATTAGTTCATGATTTTGCACTCTGCATTATAATATATACAATAAACTAGGGATGCTCCGATCAGGGTTTTTTGCCCCCGATACGAGTCCGAGTCCTTTGATTTTTGAGTATCTGCCGATACCGAGTCCCGATCCGATACTCTTATAATACATTTAAAAAATTAAAAAGATCATGGAGCGGACATGGTGCGCCACAACTCGCCACTCCGCTTCAAAACAAACTGGCGTGCTGGTCTTCTGCGCATGCGCATGTCGTAAACGGTGGTAGTAAATACTCATTTTATTTTTTTTATTTTGAATCACCAATAGCCCATATATCAACAATCTAATACAAATAATGACTAAATAAATATATATAAAACCGATCTCTGATCGGGTCGTAACGTCCGAGTCCCGATCGAGTCTTCAGTGGCGTGATCGGCCCCGATTTCCGAGTCACGTGATCGGATCGGTACAACCCTACAATAAACAATATATATACAATTACAGTAACTTGAATGGAGAGTTTATGTTGACACTGGGGGATTTGTTTGATTTGATTGTCTGATTGTATGCTAAACCAAGCGAAAAGAGAAAAATAAAGGATTTAGATTAAAACAGAAAAACTGATAAATAAAATAGTACCTCCCTCTGAGTCAGTGCGGACCCTTTGTTGATAGTGAGGCCTTTCTCCTTTAGGAGTGTCTGTATGGTTTGTCCAGTTAGATGGTAGAGACACAGAGAACAAGTCTGATGATAAGATTGTATTTAATCATTTTGAACACTTAGTCATGCTTTTGGATTCAGATTAATTTAAAATACTAATTAGTGTGCAACACATGGGCGCGCGCGCGCACACACACACACACACACACACACACACACACACACACACACACACACACACACACAGGCACATGCAGGATGTACATTATCCTAAACAGTTCTGTAAAGTAACTGAATTGCCCCTCATTTCTTCCTCAGAATATCATGCATCAAAGGGCAATCCATTTTAAGTGGGGGGTGAAATGACCTGAGCTGTGAAATGACCTCAAATTGCAGAGTGAATGGTTGTCTGATTGCTTCTCGTTCTTTAGAGTAGCCTCTGCACTGGAGGGGCCATTTCTGGACAATTTTGTATCGCTGTAAGTGTTGCCTGTATGAAGAACCCTGCAGGTGAAATGAAGGAATAAAAGTGTGTAAAAATATTCAAACACATGATAAAATACCACAATAGCACACAGAAACTCACACTAATGAGAAAAGACGAAAACATAAACGAGAATAGACATTTATTTACTTATTTACTCACTAGCACAATATTTCTTGCTTTCTCCTTGTCCCTTTTTCACGTGCACACACACATATACTCTCACAATCTTCTGTATGACTGCCAATTAGCCCAGTTAGTGTCACTTTAATGGAGGATGCCTGTAAACCTGTGATGCTGGGTAGTGAAATACCCCAAGCCTCTGGTGAGATCATCTGCGACAAGCTGCTTGCTGATTTACTCTATCTGTAATCCCTGTCGTGTTCCCAGCTGAGCTCCTGTCACCCTCCATTGCTTCCTAATGCATTGACTCTTGCTCTCTTTTCTTTTTTTCTATAGGTATGATGTCGACTCGAAGAGTGCCAACCTGTCAAAACACGTGAGTACCAAAACCTGTCTTGGTAAAGTGTGTTTTTGTGAAGGCATGTATATTTGTATTTCTTTCTCTTTTTTTGCACACTTTCGCTGATTTTCTTTCTGTGGGTTTGGAGGAGTGTTTGTGTGAGCATGATTGCTGTCCTTGGTATTATTAGCCTCATTTCAGGCCTCAAAACAGTAATTTGGCCATTACAATGAGTGTGTTTATCATCTAATGTAATAGGACTGACGGCCCATAGCTAATTTAGAATTTAAATAAACATTGATTTCCCCTGTTCACCCTGCTTTTTTGCAGCGATAGCAGTGATTAGCATAACGGTAATTAGGAACAACAATGCGATACACTTGGTCTTTGCCTGCAACCAGTAATAGCTGTGTCCTGCCTATTGCATCATGGGGATTGCAGTTCAAACGGTCTGATGCAGCTCACTTGGAAAGGTTTTCCTTAGAGTGTTGGACTAGATATTAATGCCATCATATGTTGCTATTATGTTATTTTTTTTTTTCTGCTATGGCCAGCAAACTACCCACCACCACACAAAGGGGATCTACTAAGATCCCAAATTGCTTGTACTAATCTGCGTGGCAATCTAGAAGTTTGCGTGTGGGGTTGAACCGCGGTTTGCGGGCGATTTACTAAGAGTGATTGCGTAAATGACAACAGGCGCAAACGTGTTGGAGACACGCCTATTTAAATGAGGGTTTAGCGTGTTTCATGGTTTTCAGCATGGCGAGTTTGAGAGAGTGAAAGCGCAAAGTGAAATTCGACCCTTTGGAATTAGAAGTGTTGGTAGAGGAAGCAAATAAACACTTCAATGAGCTGCAGCAAAGGAATCTGATGGTTGTGCAAAGGAACGCCGTGTGGGAGAAAATCTGTGAAAAAGTTAATGCTGTTGGAAAAAACAGGCAAACAGTGGATGAAGTGAAAAGGAGATACCAAGACATCAGAAGAAGAACAAAAGAAAAATTGGCGTATAATAAAAGGTCTGCAAATAAAACAGGCTTCCATTGTTTCGGAGTCTCCTTCTTGCAACAATAACCGCAGCCATGTGTGCGCAATTACGCATACAAACCGTTTGCACCTCCCTTTGAGACGTGTTAAATATAGAAGCAGTTTCTATTAGCAAAATTGCTTTCAGGTTTGATAAATCACTTTGCGTGTGCTAAATTAATATATTTACATTTTCTCCACCCAGAACACGCACAATTGCGTGTAAACGCCCCATATTGCATATTCATTGCTGCAAACATACTAACTGGATGCAGACGTGCTATTTTGCACCTTTGACAGACGCAACCCTTTTTGCGCACTGTTAGTAAATCAGTTTGTACAATTTTTTGCGTGTGAAAGGAGTTTGCACACGTTTTAATACACGCAAACCTTTAGTAGATCCGGCCCAAAGTCCACTAAAAAGTCATACTAAGAAGAAAACGAAGGTTTTATCAGCGGCATGTCATTAGTCGAAACGAAATTACGACCAAAGCCAGGCTGGCACCTGAATAAACATCGGATACGCGTTCGACTGATGGAGGCAGCTTCAACTTGAATTGGGACTGAAAACAGATGCTGACATGCTCATTTCCTAGTAACCAGGTAAGAAAACATTACAGGTCATGTTTAGAGCTTGATTTGAAAATCATATGAGATCACGAGGACTCGGAGTGACCTAACGTGCAAAGTAGCGTTAGCTGCAAACATGTAACTTAGTCCACTGCTGTGTAACACTGAATAGTTACAGACTGCGCATTTTCCACGGTCCTTTAGTCTGAAACCGAATAGTTAGAAATATGTCCCTTTATATATGGGACCGAAAGCCCAACCTGTTATCCGGGAGGTGACGTTAGCAGCTGGATGTAGCCACAGGCTAACGGTTTGTTTGTGTCTGTGTAGCAACATTAGGCCCTTACACACAGCAATCCCGTATCAGAGACGATATTTCTGTCCCCCAATATGCCGTCTTTGCTTTCCGCACTTGTGTGTCGCTACACACAGCGAGCCGGTGTTGTGCCAATGTAGGTATCCCCGACAGAAACTGTTTCCCCTGGCCGCGGGAGCGTGCATTCATTCAGCGAAGGCGGAGAAACAGCGCTGTGCTTGTTTTCACCCAAGAAAATTAAAACTAACAACAATTTCATTGTTTAATTCAATGTTCTGGTGTTGTAATTATCTACAAGGTTTTGCAACATGGCCCACCCATCAAAATAACTGCTTTTATTCTCTTGTATGTCGTAATGTCGTACTACGTACTGAACGGAAAAACCAAGGCAATAATTTCCTCATGTGATTGACATATAACACGCTGTAATTCAAGTCCTGGTATGGAATTTGTCGAACTAAATAAACGTCGATATCCAAAATCAAGATCACTGTGATTGTTCTTCAATTCTTCAATTACGTCTATTAAATCTACTTCACTCGAAATGTACTATAATGGACAGATGAAGCCTGACATTTGAATGATTTATTTTATGTGTACTTCAGATACTACTCTATAACCTCTGTGGTTATGAACAAGTTTCCTCTATTCTAGCCAAAGATATGGGGGGAAACATGTTATTTCAGACTGTCAACCTGTCTGCCAGAATTTGTATCCCCCCCTCAAAATGGACAGATGAAGCCTGACCATCAAATGATTTATTTTTTTAGAACAAGTTTCTTCTCTTCTAGCCAAAGATATGGGGGGATACAACCTCTGTGATTATGAACAAGTTTCTTCTCTTCTAGCCAAAGACACAGGGGGATACAAATTCTGGCAGACAGGTTAACAGTCTGAAATAATATGTTTCCCCCCATCAAAATGGACAGATACATATTATTTCAGACTGTCAACCTGTCTGCCAGAATTTGTATCCCCCCATATCTTCGGCTAGAAGAGAAGAAACGTGTTCATAATCACAGAGGTTATAGAGTAGTATCTGAAGTACACGTAAAATAAATCATTTGATGGTCAGGCTTCATCTGTCCATTTTGAGGGGGGGATACAAATTCTGGCAGACAGGTTGACAGTCTGAAATAATATGTTCTCCCCCCCCCCATATCTTTGGCTAGAAGAGAAGAAACTTGTTCATAATCACAGAGGTTATAGAGTAGTATCTGAAGTACACATAAAATAAATCATTCAAAGGTCAGGCTTCATCTGTCTATTATAGTACATTTCGAGTGAAGTAGATTTAATAGAAGTAATTGAAGCCAGAAAACAATCACAGTGATCTTGATTTTGGATATCAACGTTTATTTAGTTCGACAAATTCCATACTAGGACTTGAATTACAGCAATTATTGCCTTGGTTTTTCCATCCGGCATGTACTATTGAGTCTTATTTCTTGATCCTGCCCCAAGTTCCTTTAATAAGTACTGTATAAGTCTTTATTAAAGACTATCTGGATGGACGTTATAAAGTTGCAACTGATGTTTTTAAACCTTTACAATTGTTTGATAAATGGTTTATAAAGTTTTTTGTTGTTTGTTAACACTCAGATAACTATTAACTAAAGTATAATAAACTATAAATTCACCATCTATTCATGATGGAGAGTGTGTTTAGCTTAGCATTTTAGCAAGACTAAAACAGGGTGAAAAGCTATCCTGGCTCTGTACAATGGTATAACAAAATGTGTCTACCAGCTCCTCTAATGCTCACTGATTAACATGTTGTATCTTATTTGTTTAACCGACCAAAACCAAAGTGAATAAAAGACAGCTCACTGTTTCACAGGGGTTAAATGTCCAACTATTTCTTGGATCCAGGATAAGTTTCCAGGCAACCAGCAAAATCTCCTTGTATAGCTTTTACACTTTGGTACAGATTCAATAATTGAGATACGATGTGTTAATTAGTGAGCTTTAGAGTTTTTGACCTTCAGACTGTCAGTCTAATTGTTTACCCTGTTTCCAGTCTTTATGCTAAGCTGGGTTAGCTTGCTGCAGGTGGTAGACATTTACTCAGTGCAGATTTGAAGGTATCAGTCTTTTTTATCTAACTCTGAAAGAAACTGAATAAGTGTACCTCCCAAAATGTCCAATTTTGTATCTGTTATCGTGCAACAATAGAGGAACCATCTTAATTTCATCCATTCACTGTCTGTAATCTTGTGTACACATGCCTGTTTTCAGGAAGTCGGCTTTCCAGTGATATCTGAGACATGTTTGGCCAGGCGTGTGCTTTGGTGATGGCCAATACTGACCTGGACTTCAGCTGTCCAATGCAAATATATCACAGCAGCAATTAAAATGATGGAAGGCAAAAAAACTATTCGTGTGAAAAAACTAATTTCAAGTAGGGCTTACTTGACTTTTGTGTTCCAGTCTGCCTCTGTGCAGTGCTCCAAACAGACAACATTCTCCACCCTTTAGCTCTTATCAGTGTTTACTGTTCAGTGTCCAGCCCAACCAGTCTGCCCACATATCTGATGACATAGACACACACCATCACTGACTGTGTGTCATTTGGAGAAATAGAAAGAGGTGGGACTTATTGGAAGAAACAGTCAGAGATGAGAAATTTGTGATCTCAGGCTTTAAGCATGTTTCAACCCAAATGTCTGCATTTGTCTTCAAACGCATACAGTGCTATTAAAAACAATAAAATAAAAGACTTTGTATTGCAAATGCTTTCTTTATAGCACAGAACTAAACAATAAGTTGTAATGACAGAACTGCGCTCAGACATGCTTTTTGTCCTCTGGCAATGATAATGCTACAATGCTAATGTTCATCTGCTATCCAGGGAGGATAAACAATGACTGCTTCTTTAGACTTACAAAGTGTGGACTACTAAATGTGACTGTGGACTACATTTCTACACTATGGCATCAAATCACATGCATTTTTTCTGGCATTTTTTCATATCATAAAGCCATTTAATGACCTCAGGGGAAGAAATATAATATTTGTAATTAAGACCTCTGTAGAAGCACAGGAAATGCTGCTTAAATGCTTGTAATTTGTGAAATTTCATAAATGTTGCATGTACCTCTTGAAATGGACAACCACAGAAAGTGTATTTTATTTAGCTCAGTATCATCATGTGGCTAAAGACTGAATGCTGCAATGCAATGCAATTTACAGTATGTACAGTCATATTGATTTCAATGCTGGAGTAAGTGGTGGGTTTTCATGTTTAGACCTTTAATTACAAGCCACATATACTTTAAAGTACTGCTCGAAGCTTATCATCATTTTTTTAATTGATTTCCCACCCTCAAGGCAATTTCAGAGACTTGAAGCCAGAGATAGGTTATCTATCGCGAAACATTTTTTTCAGCATTTTAATTGTTAGTAGTTGTGTATTTATGTGCTAGAAAGAAGGTCTGGTTTCAGAGGCATCAAAGCTGTTGGCGCTCCTAAATGTGACTCTTACTGGAAGGAAAATTGAAGAAAGTTGCTTCGCTTTGATTTCAAGTCACATGTAGGTATTAGGTATGTAGGTAAAAATTTAGTGCGATATATCTTTTTTGCTGCCCTTCTATGTGACAGGTGACATCAATATTATTACATCTGTAGGTCATAAATCAATATGACTGCTTGCAATGTTGCTGCAAGGCTTTATTATGGTTACTGTCTGCTATCTACCTCCATCAATAGTTCATGGTGAGCTTTAGTTTTAAGAGTTGCTGTTTTAAGATAGCTGAATGAAAGCCAACAAATGCACAGCTGGCATTTATTTGTCAGCAGTATGAAGCTACGCGTAGGTAAATTGAATATTACAGTGAGAAATGCTCTAGTCAAGTTTAGTCCCTCTCATTTTCCCCTCAGGATCTCTCTCTTGCGTTATGATGCATTATTGTCTCTCCGGATGTAATCCATTCCTCTTGTGCTTTCTTCTTTTCTTTCTCTTGTCTCGTACTCTGGCATTCCATCACCTTTTCTTTTTTACTTCTTGACTTGTACCCTTGTTCTCTCAATTTCTTTCTATCTCGATCTGTCCATTTGCCGTTTCCCTCCCTCACTCTGTCTTTCCTCCCCCTCGCCTCACTTTATTATAATCAATAAGCCCATACAAGAAGAGACAGGCATGTTGGCTCAGAGGCAGCGTACTCGCCTCGATCCAGGTCTCAGGGGGGAAAGGCAGAGAGCCAATCCATTAGACGGTGTTTTAACATGGGAGCTGTACGCTGCAGGCACACCTGGGAACCAAGTGTGGAATACACAGGGACTGATCGAGAGTCCTTTTATTATTTCTATCTCTGTATGCAGACAGATAGAAAGCCAGGCTGACTGAACATATCTCAGAAATACATTGCTATTCAAAGGCATTCATTTGAAATACGTTGAAAAGCTTATGTGAGTGCATTTTTCTGCATTTAAATGACATATATTTCTGCTGTGAGCTCCCAAATGTGGTGTCCATCTGACCACATAATAGTCACCAATCAAAACATCTGTAAAAGCTCTGAGTACTGTCGTCTAATAAGTCGCCTTTTATTAAATAAACTTATTTGCTTTTTCATAAAGTGTTACATAAGAAGACTGATGATTGATGCAAACACTGTAAACGAGGAAAAAAAATCTGCCTAATCTTCAGTTAGTCCTGCAGCATAATCCAAATTTAAGGTTCACCCTGAATGCTCACTTTTTCCAGAAAAGAAAATAATGCTTTGCAAACAACCTCCACAAAAGTCATTGTTAATAAGGTGATGCTACAGTATATAGCAGTCAGGTTAGTTTGTTCCTAAATTAATGACAGCAGTTTGCCATTAATGCTACTGTGGTGTGAAAAGGAAAAAGAATAAAAACACTCAAGGGAGACACATGGCGTGTATAGTCTCCTTAACACTGTTATCAATAATGTTTTTTATATCTATCTGCTCACACTCCCCCTAAACTACTCATCCACTGCAGCCTCAGCCTCATCTATCAAACAGTTGATTTTCCTGTAATTAATAAATGGAGCCATGCCCACACAACTGTCGCTTTTCATATTAAACCTTTTTTTTTTTTTATCCCATGCTGTTATATATTTAGCCATTAGCAGCACAGAGCAGCTTCTGCGATGGACCTCATGCTGGAAACAGCGACAGTTGCTAGGTGATTTGTGACTTTACTGCACAACCTCTGCATCAAAGACATGGAAAAATATCATAAAAAGCACACGTGACAAAAAAAGTTTATAAAAGTATTATTTTAGCATTGCTGTTTGCTGATGTGGCCAAAATAAATGAGTTCATGGCCAGGTAAAGTGAGAAAGAGACAGAAGAGGCTAATCAATGGAGCAAAGAGAAGCCATTATGTTAGTGCTGCTTGGAGCTGCTCCAGTCGGATATTAGCGACAGAGTAATGACAAACAGTCTCACTAGTGTGCCCCCTGGCGAAAGAGGGCATGTTTCTGTAATATCTTCAATACAATTTATGTAAAAGCTTATTTTTTACTCCAAGCTGTAAGCTGATTGTCAGTATAAGACAACAGGCAAAGCAAATAACATACAACATAAATAAATTCCATTTTGTCATGCAATCCAATTTAGTTTCCAGGACTGGCAGATTTTTTGTGTTTGCAGTCTTTCCATCTCTCTGCCTTTCTGTCAGTCTCAGCTGTAAAGTTTCATTATCTGGTGGCGATTTAATTTAACAGGAAAGTGGCAAGGGAGCAGAGTGGGGCAGGTGTGAGGGCTGGTGGGAGGAAGGCTTAATGTGCCTGCCAATATGATATGTCAATGGGGAACACTGAGGTATTTGAAATGGTTTGGCCCCTCTAGGGTTGTGCTCTGTAGAGATCAAGGACGAGGCTCATTTTTGTTTCTTCAATGGGGTTTTACCAATTCAATTGTATGTGTGTTTATTTCCTTTTTGTCTGTAGGACTTGTCTGCATAACAAACAAATGAATGCTTTTTTAAAACCCTCTTTCTCTAACACTGCAGGATTTTCTGGGCCAGGCTTACTGTACTCTCGGAGAGGTGGTGGGATCATTGGGCAGTCGCTCGGAAAAACCTCTCGGGTGAGTAGGAGTGTCCATAGCTGAGAGTGTGTCAGTATTTCAGTGATTATCTGACCAATGTTGATTGATGGTAATAGCAAATGAAATCAAATAACTGTCAGGGCTGTCTGGGATGTTTTCCCTACAGAGTATGCAGGTAGGATTCAGACTTTTCCTTTGGGAGTCACTGTGTGTGAGCGTGTTTTACACCTGCAGTTGTTTCACAATTTTCAAGGCTGTTCTCTGTATCTGTGATGGCTTCTTCTTTTATAAGAATTCTCTCCCACTTGTGCCTGAAAATTGTCCCTGAGGGAAATGTCTCTCCCTCAGGAACATCCTTTGAGCAGTCAATACTCTTTGCACAAGTTGTTCTAGCTGTCCACTGGTGCACTCTTGTAATAAGGGTGAAAAGTGGGTTAAGTGATCACCTTTTTTCTGCACAGGCAGAATATATATGATGTATAAACAGGACATTACATAAGTGGTTGATCTGGTCAGTCTGTTACACAAACTATGAAGCTACAGCCAGCATGCAACTAGCTTAACATAAATACTTGAAGCAGAAGCAGCACATAACTCACCTTCAAATCACAAACTGTCACTATTACATTTGTGTTTTTGTACAGATTAAACAAAGGAGATATTACATGTTAATTAATTAACTTTCCTGTTGCTTTTTTTATTAATTAATTCAATTTCTTATTATTTGGAGAAAGCCGTGCCGTTTTCCCCCTCTTTCTAGTTTTTGGCTAAACTAAGCTAATCACCTGCTGGTTGTGGCTTATTATTTATTTTAAAGACATAAGAGTGGTATATAGAAGACAAATTATCTCTTTGTTGCCAACATACAATAACATTGAAATATAGTAAAGAAAAAAGAGCATAAGAATAAAACAAACTAGGATAAAATAATTGTGAGGACAACTAGATAAAAACCATCTGAGCAAAAGGAGAGAGAAAAAAAAAAAAGAATAAATGAATGAATAAAAAAATAATGAATCAGGTATGGTCACAATACATGTCTCTTTTACACAAAATCCAATCACATCTAATTAGGCTAGGTGATGGGGAGAGGTAGAGGCAGAGAATAACACTCTACAAGCATTAAACACAAAAAAGATATTGGTTTTTTATTTGTTTAAAATAAGTACTACTTTACCACACTTGTTGACGCTGCTTTTTTGCTGATTATGTAAAGTTTGAATTAATCCTCTGAGAAGTTTGGTAAATCTCACCATCTCATCAAGTCCGTCTCTTAACATCTATGAGACTGGTACAGTGAATCCATCTGTACAGTAAATGAATAACCACAGACATGTTAACAACCAGTGTGAAAGCCAGAATAAAACACTGAAATCCTGTAAGCCAGCTAAGCTAGAGTTACAGGTCAGTGGATGAAAATATATGAGGTGTTAGACACAGAGCTTTAGAGCCGAGAAATGTGCAGAGAAGAATACCTGTTGTTTGGTAATTGGGATGACTCAAAGAGAAACAGGGGTGCATCACTGACTTTTGTTCAGGAACAGTGCATACCTCCATTTTTTAATGAACATACACAGATAAACACTCCTACACACTCAGGGAATACATACACATATAAACACACAGGCTCGTTACAGTGCTCGTGTTCATTAGGCTTGTTAGGCCGCCTGTGCTCTACAGCAAACACATATAGATTTCCATACCTCCATCTCTTGTGTATTTATGCATGTGTTTCCTTGCACATATGTTCATGAAGGTGTGATCCTAATCCTTTGTTGTTGTTGTTGTTGTACAAGTTCTGTGTTCTCAGTGTATGTGACGTTGTTTGAAGTTACAAGTGAATGAAAATGACAATTATAACCTAATATATATATATATATATAACCTTTTTTCATGCAAGTGAAATAAAAGGATCTATTCCATATCACAATATTGTTCCAGCCAAATATTGCAATACACATTATCGTGGTGGGGGTGGGGTTCAGGTTTTTTTTGCGATATATGATATTTTATTTCATCTATAACGTCACATGCATCTCACATATGCAGTCAAATTGACCTGTAGTTCTTAATACTTAGTATGTAACAATTAAAAAATATTTTTCCCATCAGAGGAATAAAACTTTAGGCTCAAAAGTATTTTATCCATCAGTTCTTCATCCACAGGGAGAAAATACATTTACATTAACCACCGAGTGAGACTTTTAATCTTTAATTTGTCATTGCTGATGTGCTGGAGAGCTAAGATCAATGATGGATGCATTAGATAATTTGTCACTGCACTAAAATCAATAGAAAATCTCTCTCTGGTGCTAATAGTGTGACATTCAGTATTTTAAATGTTCTGTTTTAGAAGCAATACTTGTATGGTTAATATTTTTAAATGTGAATGTATTAAAACGTAAAGTAAGTGATTCACAGAGCAGAACAAACAAACAGCCAGTTGTTAGAGATATCCACTCTGACAGGGAGCTGTTTCCAGTTTATTAAAAAGACATCGCTTTGCCTCTATTTAAGTGACATTTTCCACATTTTCGCCCCACATCTCTGAAGTTCTGCTGTTGGCCCACATCTTCCTGCCACAACAGTTCCATACTGACACTCTCTCTACAGATATTTTACAAAACACTGCGTTAGAGTAAAGCTGTGATGCAGGGCACATAGCTGTTCTGTGTCAAACATAAGAATAAATAATCTGAGCCTAGTGTTAGCTTGCATTGTGCAGCTGTATTAAAATCTCATTAATATTAACAGATATGAAAATACTTTAATCAAGATCAGTTTCAAAATCATTCTTTATCCACGATGCTGCTCTTTTGGCCTCCTCAGTTACACCTGTTTTCTCCTGGCTGGAGCCACTTGGCTTCCTGTCAGCTGCATCTTTTTAATCCAATTTGCTCGTTCATTTAAAACCTTGATGAGCCTTGAGATCTCAAATGGTTTGGGGGGGGGGGGGGGGGGGATTGGGCAAAAATAACAGCCAAACTGGCATCCCTTCACTAAACGCTGTCAGCAACCTGGCAACCTGTGTGTGTGTTTCTGTCTTTTTTGTGTGTGTGCGCTCTGCTATTCCTCTTCGTTTCAGAGCAACGCTGTCATCCACTTGAGCAGAAATCGCCATGGTGATTGCAGTGGCCGGTTTCCCACTCAGAGGGATAGAGAGAGAGAGAGAGAGAGAGAGAGAGAGAGCGAGGGAGGGGGCACCTGTCTTTCCTTGTACAGTGTGTGTGTGTATGTGTGTGCACATGGTGATATGTGCACCATGGAGTCCTCAAAGTGCAAAACGATGTTGTCTACCCTGAAGCGCTACTCAAGAAACCCCTCCCTCCACTCCACTCTTCATGTCTCACACACATACACACGGATGCCGTACACATACTTGTAGTTGATTGGTAATGGTGACACTTTCAAAATTCTGAGGAGGCTTTATCTAGAATGTATGTTAAAGCTACAATAAATAATCCTTAATTTGAATTTAAGGTTATAAATAGAGACAAGAAATCACATCCACTCAATACAGGACAAGATTTAATGCAACTTATATAAATATAAAATACGTTGTGCTCCAGTCCTGACTGTTTTTTTTTTCCTTATTTTATTGTATTGTATGTTGGCTCTCTTCAAGCTGCCACCTGTTGCCGTACTTTTCCCTGAAAGTATCAGGATTCAGGAAGTAGACAAGTTGACATTACTGATGATGCTACTGTAAACGTATTGTGTAGTAGTTAAAGCGTAGTCTTGGATTAGGACTATTTTTGTCGGTCTTGGTCTCGATTAATGCTCAGGGTTATTTTACAAATTTATATCATACAGTACGTGATAATCAAAGTTTTCAAACAGTTTAGCAGCAAGTTATTACAAGTTTGTTTTAGACTTGTAAAGGGGTTTGTTTAATGTTATGCACAACAGTAGATTACATTAATATTTAATCATTTATATATCTATATCTATATATAGATATATATAGCTATATATTTATTATAAGGAGATACATATAAACTTTGAAAATAATCAGATATAATATCCTGATTTTTTTCGAAACATTTCACCCATTCCAATGTGTCTTTGTCTGGTTTGGAAATGTCTACAAAAGCACTGAATTTGATTTTAAATAGTGTGCAAAAAACTATGGAACAGAATACAAATAGTTTACTGTCTTGTTAAGCTATTAATATATTCATATTTCACTTAAATTTTCCCTTGAGTGAGTGTAGACATTGTCACTCACTGTATATATTCTGTGTTTGCTTGTTATCATGTCCAGCGTACTTTTGGTGCATTAAACGTAGAGGACAATATTCCTGAAGATGATGAAGTTACATTTTAGGCTGCCATTTTAACGGCTACACAACATTTCATTAATTTGAGCCACTTGCCCAAACTGTCGGTATTTAAACTGGCAATAGACAAGTTTTTTCACTTTAACTTATTGTTATGAAGTAAAAGTTGACTGATGTTGTGATGATGTAATGGCTATAAAACAATGACACCTTTGGCGTTCACATGGATTCCGTATAAGCCTCTAACAGCTTGCACCATGAAATCCTGTCTGCCACCAGGCACATAATCTCCCAGGAAAATGAAGGCTGCTTGGCAATCCAGTCAGGCTGAAAGCAATGCTTAATTTCTATCTGCTTTCTTGTCTCCTTCATAGGCTAAAGGAATGAAAATCATTCCTTTTTTCCTGTGTTGTTGGTAGTTGCTACTCTGAGGAAAACTGAAACAGTCTAGTTGCTGGCGCCAACTTAGATATGACCTGGGAATGAGACTCAACAATCAACTTTCTCCAGAGTTGCATACTGCTCCTTCAAATTGAAATTTCTTGATGTCTCATACATTATGTAATTTTTAATACTGGGAGAAAAGGTTATGTGAAGAATTGCAGAAAATAGAATCTGTACCTTCAGAGTTCAGGAAAGTACAGAGTGTGCAAGAACAGTGTGGGAGTTATGTATTGACAGGTGAAGATATTCACTCTTGTTACTACAGATACATGCAGCTTAGAAAATTAAAACTGATTGAAATGTATTTAATAGATTTATATGTCACAAAAGGGTCATATAGATCATTTATAGATCCTGAAGAGAAGGGAAGGACAAAGAAGTCATGAGTGATTTGGTGCAGAAATAGAAATGCTGTCAACTTTTATTAAGAACAAAGGTAGAGAGGCCACAGCAGCTGCAGTTGTTGTCTTGCTGAGGCTGTGTGTGTGTGTGTGTGTGTGTGTGTGTGTGTGTGTGTGTGTGTGTGTGTGTGTGTGTGTGGTAGACTTCATCAGACACACACCTGCAGCCTGATGCGACAGGGGGGATCTTTAACAATTTTAATGAGTGGTAATTACAGCTAATTACATTGTTCAATCAAACTCCAGTGGGCATTCAGGAGTGTGTGTGTCAGTGTGTGTGTGTGAGAGGAAAAGACTGAGAACAACATGAAGCCAAACAATGACAAGTACAGTATCCTGTGATGCATGGCTCCTACATGACCAGCAGTGTGTGTGTATGGGTGTGGGTGTGTAATACATCTATTAAATGTGTTTCTATGTCTCTTTATATGAAAATTGAATACTCTCAGTCCAACTGGTCTGTTGTCCCTCTTTTCTTTTGATTTATATTTGACCTCTACCTTCCTGCATTGAATTCCATGCAATAATCCATAATTTCACTATCGCAGGTTAATCCATTCTTGTAATTGTTGCCATCTTGGAAACCCAGTACAGAATTTATATTTGCGATCAGAGCTGACTACGCTCTGACTTAATTACAATACATTGTTATATCACCACAGTCCTAATAAGCACAAACAAAAACACCAGATGCTAGCCTGATGTACTGGTGAAGTGTAAAAATGACACAGGGGTTATGTGGCAGATTATTTCTTTGCCGAGTTCTTTAAAGTGATAGTTCTGTTTAAGTGTATACATCCGTCAAAGTGTAAGCTATATTTTGAACTTGTTTGGTGCCTTATATTGCCGTCAGAGAGCCACTGAAAGACCGACCCAAACAGCTGATCTGCGCTGTAATGCAGTGCAGGGCAGGCGCAGCTGCACTTGTGCGTAGGAAAATGGATGTTGTACGGTTGAGGGTATGTACTGCCCAAGGAAAGGGCTACCTTCTTTCAGGTGCCTAAAATGCGTCTTGCTGTCAGTCCCGTTTAGCAGTAAAATGCTCTGCTTCCCTGTCGGTGCTTCGCGCTTCTTCTCCACACAGGGGGAGAGCTAATCATTATCTACTGTAGGTAATACACTGAATAGGGATAAGTACCTCATGCAACCCCACATCAAAAGACACCAACTATCACTTTACAGGTAACTTAACATCCCTGCATTGATTAGATTTGCATTAAACAAACAACATACAACATGTTTATTTGAGAACTTTGTTCTAGATGTGCTGGTAGGAAGATTTTGTATTGATTGTGGACAGAGCCAGGCTATCTTTTTTTCCCCCTGTTTCCAGTCTTTATGATAAGATAAGCTAAGCTAACTAGCTGCTGGCAGAAGCATCGTATTTAGTGCACAAATGTCAGAGTGATATTAATCTTCTAATCCAAGTCTCAGCAAAAAGCAAATACTGTATGTTTATTTCCCAAAATGTCAAACCATTCCTTTAACTTGCAAAGACACTCTACAATGTGGATCCTGAGAATGAGATTTTAAATGGTGAAACTGGTAATCTGGAAACCTTAATTAAATTGGCATTGTTATGAAGTCTCATCATTAATTTGACTACAAACTGACTCACCTGGAGTAACTTTAACAATAGTGAACTATGAGTTCAGTGTGCTCCATGTTGAAACTAATAAACCCGTTGAGGGCTACTTTTGACTTTTTAAGTAAAAAAATGCATGAACGTGTTGCTCTGACTCATTGTTTGGTTAAATTTGCATGAGGTACTGAGCACTCAGGTTTAGTGAGCACCTCCTGAGAGTATTTGCAGTGAATTTGCATTTTATTACTGATAACATTTCATGTGAAATACTGATGCTGGTGTTCATTTCCAGGGCCTATTGACTCTCCAGTGAGGCGGTTTGTAATGGGGGGGGGGGGACTTCTCTCTTCTCCCCTCATACGCTCAAAATGTTCTCTTCCCCCCTGACTCTATGTCTTTTCCCACACTCACCACCGTCGTTTTTAGACCTGTTACACATTTTAATTGTGTAACAGGCTCAGAAAGAAGCCCTGGTGAACTGGAAGAGCCTAGTGGGCTACAATTTTAGATACAAGTGCGCCAAGAAGTCAGACACAAAGGCTGATAGCTGTGAATGCAAGCCTGATTGTAAGGATTTGTAAAGGAAGGACAAAGACAGTCTCTGTCTGCCTCTGGTATGACATGGATTTGATGTCAATGTTCCTTTTGTGAGAGAAAATTACGGTTATGAGTTTCTTCTTGGAGGAAAAAATGTGTGATTGTGTATGGATGCATGTTGGGGCATGACCAAGAGTAGATGGATTCTCATGCTTTTATGATTATAATTTATGTCTTATTCAGGTATTCTCACTTAATAGGGAACATAATGAAAGTGACATGTGTGTGAGGCCTGTGTGTGTATGCATGAGCCCCTGTTTGTTCATGCATGTGTGTTACACAGCAGCCCAGAAGTGGCCCAGACTTAATTACCCGTCTCTCGCCAGACGCTGATTGCAAATTCATGTGTCTTGATTAGCGGATTCACAGTGTGTCCTCACACACACACACACACACACACACACACATGCAGGGACAGTCAGTGATGTTCCTGAGGCACTTCTCAACTTTGGAGTGCTTTTCTCTGTCACAAATAAACTCAAAAAAGGAAAGTAATTTGCCTGAGAGTGATAAAATTTTCAGAAGTTTTTGTTTAAAACACACATTAAGTTCATCCACATCACTGTCATTTCTATAAATATAACAGTTAAAGACACAATTTCTGACTTTTTTTACATCTGGAATTATGTTTTCTCTCTCTGGAGTAATAAATAGTATTACCGTGTGCCAATTTCAGCAAATAACCAAAATTCTCTCAGTGATTGCATGTCTTGTCATAATTATTCTTTTCTGAGGTGGAAGAACTAATTTTCCCAGAGGCAGTTTGCAAATCTTCATAGATTACAGGGCTGGTTAAAAAAGCAGCACTATGTGGCATGAATTTTTGTCAGGATCTGAGATTTGAGCTAGTCCCTTGCCACATGTATCTGTGTGCATGCATGTAAGCCAAAACTGTGGTATGCATTATTCATCCAGTAACTACCAATCCCGTCGGTAACCACCCACGTATCATTCTAAGGCAGATCTCTCAGCCAGAATAATGACCGCCGCGCTCTGAAAAATAAAGTAGCGAGAGCCAGCATTTGAGGAAATAGCAAGCAGAGGAATCCCATTTAACATCCCACCGTGGGGCCCCCTGCTCAGTGGGGTTGTCATGCCGACAGATTCTGGGCATGATTGTTGCAGTCTGATGCCATGATTGAGACTAAAAGGGTGAGGGACAATGGGAAGGAGAGACTTTGTATTTGTATAAAATGCACTTTATTATTCACATAATATTTATGTGATTATTGTAACTTATTCATTAATTTGTGGGTAGAATTTTACCGATGTAGTTGGAAGGTAGAATACATATGCTATACTGTATGTACTGTACATGATATTTTATAAGCTGATCACATTAAGTGCTGTCAACACTGTCAAATGGTCATTGTTGAGTCAACAGTATGATATTTCTTTTTGAAAGAGGAATTATAAAGTAGAGTAAAATAATTGGTCTTAATCAGTCTTAATTGTGAGCTGGAACTTCACTGATCTTTAATATCCTCTGATGAAGGTCGATGAGATATGTAGCTGATGTCGCTGCCACGCTAACAACCTACGCAGCTCATTATTTTTAATTGGCTCTACCTCTTTGTGTTCACTTTGTACTTGTTGACTTGCATCGTGCTGTGTTGCAACTATTTACTGCTCATAATGTTTAAATGCCAGAACTACGGATCATAGCCGAAAGAGTCAAAGCAGGAGAGCATATGAAATGGTCCTCACTCAAAGGGGAATGGCAGGTATCTGAGAGAGCTGTTAAATGATGTTGGGAAATTGTTCAAATGAAATGAAGTGGATTGAGAGCCAAGTGCAACAATTAAAATGGTATTTGTTTGTAAAAAAAGGGCATTTTTATGGAGTTCAAAAACCTCTTTTTTTATCAGTGTGGTTACTTGATCCTAGCCAAGTAAAGTGCATAATGAGACCTCCCCTTTTTACCCAACACACACCAACGCACGTGCACACTTCCAGTCAGTCATCTGGATTGTAAAAGAATTTATGAAGAAATGTTGTGCCTGTGCCTGTGTAAATATTTCACATAACATCACCCACAGTGCAGCAGAACAGGCTAAACAGGTCTCTAGAGGACATTACTGGCATTTTAGCTCAATAAATGAAATGCCTGGGGAGCTCTTTTTTATGACAGAAATACTTCCTTCTAGTGTATCAATAACATCTCACAGAGAAAGTACATTAGTAATGGCGTATTGTTTTTTTGCTCTACCCCTGACCATACCATATCTTGTTATGCTAGCTCTCTCTGGAAAGGGATTTCTGTAATTGCTCCTGAGAGTAGTGATGTCTTTCGGGAATTTTTGTGGTCAGGTTTTGCTCCAATTTATCTGACTGGTTTTCAATAATAGAGAAATCAAAGAGACTATTTCAGTAATAGAAACAAATGGTTGCAGTAGAACTGTGATGGGAAACTGTAAATGTATGCGGTTTTAGGCAGGTGAATAAAGTCTTCCTTATTTTCTATCACACTTACTGGCTTTTTTGCACCATCTCATTCTAAATTAGTCTCAAGAAGTCTTCCCGTAATGCACAGAAATCCTTTGGACCCCACACCTCTGTGCTGTCTGGATGTAGATGGAAATAGGAAAAGGAGGGAAAAGAGAAATGGTCTCCCATCTTCGGAAGGTGCTATTTTAGCTGATCTTCCCATCGTCCGGTCTCAGAGAAAAGTAAATTGCTTTTGCAAGTAAAAGAGTAATGGAAAAAAAGCTCTCAGCTCTTCAATGCAAAGCATCGATCCCAGGATCTATTTCATTTTGATAAGCCTGCCTTTTAGAAAGCGCTTCCCTCCCTGTTCTGTATGCTGGAGTAAAAGGAGACTTGAATTGCATTTACACAGAGGTCCTCGACCCCAATTCTGGGCTGTCTAAATGACTGCCTGAGTCGATTTCTGCCAGGTGGTCTCTCAGAGCAGAGCTCATCAGCGACAGGCCCCTTTGTCAGATTGCAAGACCTCTCAAAAGTTATGTCGCCCTGCTCTTTCTCCCACGCATGGATAGCTTCCTCTAACTACTTATTCTGCTCTGAGGATTGTAATGGCAGTAGATACATCACTGTCACTGTAAACATGTGATGGAGTATTGATTATTATTTAAAATACACTTTTTAACCACAATAGAACTGCACAGGAAAAGTTTTCTGATATTTCTAAGTGAACATTTCAGTATACTTAATGATGCAGAACAAAATAAGTGGGAGTTCGTGCTTAACATTTCACATGTAGAAAAGTCAGGTTTATAAATACTTTAACATTAGATTCATTTTTAGAACTTAAATGGCACTCAGGAGAGCGCATGCCTCCACCAAGGCCAAACAGTCCCCTTTAATGCAATCAAGCCTAATCCAATACCAAACTAGATAGCCCTGTATCAATCCAAGCTTTTAACCAGCCACAACTGCCTAACCATAATTTAAGATCACCAGATCTGTACGAGCCAACCACTAGGACAACAAAACAACACAGATGGAATTATAATCTCCATGGTGTTGTGGGAGACTGATAGATTTTTATTAGAATCTGCATCAAATTGTACTCACTCCTAGATACCAGCCACCTAAATACTCATGGTGCTTTTAATCAAGATCCATGAATTATTCCCTGAGAAATTAACGAGAATGTTCGAAAAAGTTATAGTGACAGGTGACCAAATTAAAATTACATTTTTCTTTGGGTTTGAACTTCGTTGGAAACAACAGAGTGCTGTAACGATGAGGTGTACTTGTAGGCATAACTCGTTAGTTAGCATCGCACTGGTTCCCGCGAAAAAAAGACTAAAATCTGAAAATATGCTCTTTGGCAGAAACAAGTTTATGATACTTACACGTTTTGTTCAGCAAGAAAATCTTCACAGATGAACACCACTTATGTGATTTTCGAAGTGTAAATTAAATCGCTAGAAGTAAAAAGCTAATGTTGTAAATTGTTTTTCATTGACTCAAACGTCACCACCTCTATCGTCTTACTACACAATTACTATATATGTTTTCTATAAATTGATAAATCTACAAGTTGTAAAGTTAGAATAGATAGCAGCTACCGCCCACCTGTAAAGATGGACTAGTGAGTAGATGAGTCTTGCTGTTCAGCATGATGACGTTTTGTTGTCCCTGACAACTTCTGTAGTCTCATTTGATCACTTATCAGTAGCTGCTATTTTTAAGACACAAGTGTTTTATGATTCCATTGACGGACATTTAGTGATGTATTCTATGTTGTAGAACAAAACGTCTAAATATGGTCCAGTCATTTTAAAACATTTTAATTCAGAAATGTTTGATGTTATATCTTCAAGTAAAAGTTGTTGTTTCGTGTAGCAAATTATCATTATTATTATTAGATACATAAACAATATTAGTATGAATCACATTTTACCAAACGTATTAATCTGAAAACAGAACTTTCTGAATTACCTTGTGCGGTTCCAAAAACAATGGTAATGAAAACTCCATTAAAGAAGATGAGTTTTGAGTAGAAATTATCAGATTACAGCTGTGTATTTTTGTCTTTGCAGCATTAGCATGAGATGGACAGGTTAAAGAGGGGAGGATGAAGCTATCCATTGCCCCTTTGTCTACTTCCTAACAGACTTAAAGGAACATATGCAGTTTTAGACAGTGAAATTAGTCAGGTCTGAGTGTGTGTGGGGGTGGGTGTGTGTGTTTGTATGGGAGGAGGAGGTGTTGTACGTGATGTCATTGAGTTTACCTTCAAGACTGTGAGGTTCATTCAGAGAAAGTGCTGACACATAGGCTCCCACACAGGCAGCGCCTACAGTATCCCCAGCCGGCACCACCGCTGCAATGACCCGTTTCAATAGAGAAACACACCCTCATAAACACACCACCACGGTCAACTTTGGCACACTCAAGCACATCATGCACACTTGCCCTTACCAACAACATAAAGGTCCACTCACACACACAGTCATACACACACCCACTGACAAACACTTTGGCACAACGTGAACACCTCATACTTAACAGTGTTCCTTTTGTGTCATGGAAATGTTTTGAGGCAGTGTGAAGTAGTAAAACTTTCCATGAGATTTGTTCCTGACATGTGTTGTGTGTCATGTTCGACAAAACCGTATATACCAGAAAAACAGGCGACAGTAGAAAGCAGAAGATCATATACCTCTTCAGACTATATTCAGAAGATGTTAAAACTTGTGTTAAAACGTCTTAATAAGCAACTTCCTGAATTAGACATATTGTTTTTTCCTGAAGCTAGTGCTGTGCAATATGAACAAAATGTTATATCTTGATATAGCTAATTTTATATCCTGATAACGATATATATCCCAATATAGTATTTTTTCTTAGAATAATATATATATATATATATATATATATACATATATATATATATATATATATATATATATTCAAATCAATCATATCTCAGCACTATTTTTGATAACCATGTGAATGAAAGACAAATGAATGGCACTCTCTCCTTTTATTCATGACTTTTTGTAGGACTGTCACAACACATAAGAATTTGTAAACAAAAACTATTCCAAGCTTTTTTGTAAATATAAATGTGTTCGAGTCGCTAGTAACAACTTGTTGGCGGCATGTTTTGCAGATTACCGCTGTCTGGTCAGTGTCTGACTTTTTAAACCCAAACCAAAGCCAAACGATGGAATTCCGGTTCCCCCTTTTCGGCACCAAATCTTCTTGGGGTCCTGCTTCTGTATCCGTGTCTGACGTAACGTTACTAATAACGTTATTTTCGTCTTCCATTGCGCTCTCCTCCGTCTCCGCCATGCTACTTTGCCTCTGTTTACTCCCGAGCGACCAGTGCCGTAAACGAGTCCTTGCGGGTGACTTAAAAATGCTACCACAAAGCAGTAGCGTTGCTGCAGTTACATTCGCCTTCATACAATGAACTTGTTTTGAACTCATCAGACAGCTGGCAAGGCTAGTTTAGTGAGGCGGAAGCCAGTGACAAAATAACAGTGGTTACATTTTTATACTTTGACTTCAGTCTCTTTATTAAACTCAGTGCCGGCTGTACGAAAAGTTTTAACAATCCAACGTCCTTAACTTCATCTGACATCATAGTAAGGTGCCTGACAAGAGGCGAAAATTAGCATGTCCATCCAGAGTTGGAACCGATTAACATCATGACTGCTGGAGAGTCAATTGATGCGGGAGTGAATGCCAATTGTACCAATTCAAATTAAAGACAAAAGCCAGATGTTAGTGGATGTTAGGGGTTGTTTGTTTTTTTGTCCAGTGTGAAAGGGATATATGTCTGGCTATATGTCTATGTATTATTTTTCAAGATTGAAAAGGAAACATTATGTACTCAAAAGTAAAGGAATAAAACCATGCACCTTTGTAATCTTAGAAGTAAGTTGTCAGTTTGATCATTGTAAATGTCCTCTGTTTAAACAGCCTGGGTTTATAAAAACTTTATAATGAAATAACAATATTTTTGTGCTTGGCGAAAGACATAACTAATGAATGGGCTTATTAGCCTACTAACACAGTGATCAAAGGGCCATAATGAGTTTGTTAGAGGGTGGCATTTGGCCTACAGGCTACGAGTTGAGTATGTCTGTGTAATAGAGTCCCTCAGGAATGACATAATTTTGTAGGCTGATCTGTAGGCTAAGTTAGCATTGCCCTGGTTCCCTTGTCTAAGCCTATGGCATCTTTCCATTGGACTTTTCGCAGAAAATAAGGTCTGTGGCAAACCACACATTTTATTCAGCAAGATAATGTCTACTAATGAACACAAGTTGTACGATTTTTATGAAGCCTAAATGCTACTGCCTGAAGTAAAACACTAATGTTAGGCTATAAAGAAATTACACCATGTGGGGCATGACTTCAACATCACCACCACCAAGTCAGAAAAGTTTGCAGGAAAAGTCAGTGAGTAGATGATTTTCCAATGATGGTTAATATCCCTAACAACCTCTGTAGTCTCATTTAGCCACTTGTCAGCAACCGCCTTTTTTAAGACACGTAAAAGCTTCAAAATCCACATGTAGAGTATTTACTGACATATTTTATGTCATAGAACAAAACATGAAAAGCTTTTAAACTTGTGTTAACCACAGACCTTATTTCCAGCACCTAACCAAAAACCCATTTAAAAAACCTATTGCCTGTAAGATGAGAGATCCATAAGTGTAAAAATGCGAACTCATTTCCGGGTTTTAGGACTCATTCCTGCAGCACTCAATGTGCTCTCATGTTCAAGGGTAAGTTCTCTCTATTGAACTATTGGACTTAAAAAAATGTGTTTAATCTGAGGTCCTTAATACTTAACAGACCCACAGCAGCTGGAACCATATATGGATCAGCAAGCTTGATGTCTCTCCAGGCAGAGCAGAGAAATGAAAATACCACACTGATTGTGTACTGCAACATTTAAACTGCTCTTGCTGATGACATAATGAATGGAATATGGTGGGAATAGTGTTCCCAGTCACAGCAGATCTCACCAGTTAAACTGCTTCATCTGTTTAACATCTTGTATCATTACACTCTTTTGAAAGACCAAAATAAAATAAATAATACGAATGATAAAAGACCAGTAATTCAAATTTGGGTCCATTCCTTGTACAGTATTATTTATTTTATCCTTTTTAGTGCTTTCACTCAAGCAGGAGTAATGATATTTGGCACATAATCACATTGGAAAAAACTCTCCCAGCGTGTAATCAACCAAAATTATTGAAAAATGTCACAACACTGATTGGGTTGGTTTCTTTGGAAAGAATCTTACTTTTACTGATTTTTGATATCCTGTGGATAATGACATAGTAAGCACATATGCAAATATGAGATTGGAACCAGTTTCAGATTAATTTTCCCACATGCAGGGTCAAATCCGACCGGGGGAACTAAGCTATCCAGCCTGGAACCTCTGAGGGGATGTTTATTGAAGTGGTCTTGCTGAATCCTCTACTGGTGTACACACTGCTGATATCGAGATAATAATTCTGGTTAGGAAGTATGAGCTCTCTTTGGATAGTTCCACAATGCCGACTTGACCTTTGGCCTTGAGTGCAGAGAACAGCAGAGACGTAGGAGGAAGGAAACATTAAGAGTAAACAATGTGGCCATGCCAAATACACTATCCACGTGATCGTCATCTCTTAACCCTTTGTTGTTTTGTGTCATGTGTACAGAGGCATCCAAGGGAAGAAATGCGGGACCATTATTGTGAAAGCGGAGGAGCTGAACAACTGCAGGGTGAGGATGGATGTACACTTCCGAAAAAGTTTGTGACCTGTGTCCTGTGTCCTGTTTCTGCATCTCTTTTCTGTTTTTCTGTTTCTTTCTCGAGGTATCAGTCACACATGCTTTCTTCTCTCTTGAGGTGTGTTTACAGACATAAAAAGAAGTTCAAAGGGAGGTAGAGGCAAAGGCCCCTTTGACCTTTGTTGAATATTTCATTAAACTTTAGAGCGCAATAAAATCCCAGCTAAAGTAGAGGGTTAAAATAATTATTAAACTTTAATATTATAGCTTTTATTTTCCTTTCTTTCCCCAAGTCACTTGGTAAAAAAGCTTTTTCATATTTTTAACTTAACCTGCAACCAGTTGATAAAATAAAATAAAACTTTGAATCTATTTTTCTCTTGTATTTGTGTTTCACTAGCTTTGATCTTTCGTCTTTCATCACTTTTGCACTATTTTTGCCCTCAGCCTTACAATTTTTAATCATATTTGTGGCTCCACGGCACAGCAGAAAGAGAGATTATTTTAAGTAATAAAGACAAAAAACTAATGTCAAATAAGAATAAAAATGTAATTAAGAAAGTAAGCCTTTGGATTCAGTCTGTCATTAGATTTTCTACAGAAGAGCAAGAGATGTCATCTTTCCTATCAACAGCAGCTTCAATAGACCAGAAATCATCTTATCTACCAAGAAAAAGCTGCAGATGTCATCATTTAACTTTCACAAAATAATTTGACTACCTTTGACTGTAAAGTAAATCCATTCCTGAGATCTTATGTGTATATTTATCTAAAAGTGGATTTGTCCCTGAACTGAGAAAGTTTTTGCTTCTTGTAAGCATTTTTATTCTGTTTTTCCGTCTCTGCTCACTAGGAATCAGTGATGATGCAGTTCTGCGGCAACAAGTTGGACAAAAAGGACTTCTTCGGCAAATCTGACCCCTTCCTGGTCTTCTACAGGAGCAATGAGGACGGCACGTGAGTTCCCCCTCCCCTTACCTCCCCCCTTTCATGTTTGTTTTAATCCTCCCCTGCATCCAGAGGAAATTGGTTTCATTGATTTGCCTCAGATCAAAAACCATGCTGCCTCTTTAAGCATGTGTGTGAATTACATGGGGAAGTGTTGCGTGCATGCAGTGTGCATGAATGTGAGTGCGCGTAGGAGTGTTCGTGAGTGTTCGATCCAGCTCCATGGGCTCTTTTTTCCACCCTGCAGTGTGTGACAAGTCAGATAAGACCTTGTGCTCTGAGGGCAGGAGATACCAAGTCCACCTGCTAGCCAAGAGACTAATGAAATTACCTCTTTGCAGTTTGTGTGTATTTTTGTGTGTGTGTGTATGTGTGTGAGGGCAGTAGTCTAGCCTCCACAACTCTACGCTTTTAGTCTCAGTTAGCGGAGAGTTAGTGGAAATGTAATCTTTAATAGCATTTTCTATTTTATCCCCCATCAAATGTGTATTTCTCTACTACATACTCCTTAAATCTCTTTTTCTCTCCACTCCCTTTTCTATTTCACCCTCTCCTTCCTCAAATCTTTTTTTCTCTCTTCTTTTGTTTTTCTTTCCTCTGCAGGTTTACCATCTGCCACAAGACAGAGGTGGTGAAGAATACGTTGAACCCAGTGTGGCAGGCCTTTAAGATCCCTGTTCGGGCTCTTTGCAATGGTGATTACGACAGGTCAGTCCGATTCCCTTTGTAAACACTTGGGATGTTCCTAATTTCCCAGACATTTTAACTAGGTTAATACTTAGACTAGTCGACTCGTCTAAAAGTAAGAAAACACTCAGTCGAAACTGAGCACAATTTAATCTATAAGGTTCAAATTATCCCAAAAAATATCTTTTTATATCTTATAATCTCTAATAATGTAAATATTCAATTTAAATGTGTAGATATAATAGTAAGTTTAACCTTAAACAAGTGAGGATAGAAACTTTGAAAATGTAATGCAAGGCAATTTGAGCAACCCCGTTGATGACCATATGATGTGTAAGTGTTAATTAAGCTCAAAAACCTTTGTTCCAACAAACTTCAATACTTCATTTTAAATCATGAAAGCCGTACTTGTCTGAGTAAACCTTGAAAGAAATTATAATTTTTAGCATGAGAAACGCAAATATCCCTGTGCCGTTAAAGGAAGTACTTGATCATTAATAGCTTATATGCTTGATGTGTGCCTACGTAATGTCTGTTTTGGCTGACAGGGATATGAATAATGAGCCTAGACACTGAGTTCATCCTAACATCCTCAAACATGCAGTCTTTTGTTTACACTGCACTTACTTTGCACTATATTTTGTAATACACTATGGAAAATAACCTTCAATACATTACAGTTTGAAAGAAAAATGTATGATTGTTTCCAGCTACGAGGTTGTGATATTGTGTTATTTGTCAGTTTCAGCAGGAGGGCAAATATGATTTGATGGAAAGAAATTGCTTATTACTTTTTATATTTCCTGGAAAACAAAGTGTGGATGTAAGAGTTTGCGATTTTGTTTTCCTTTGAAAAGAATTCTATGAGGATTATTTAAGTCATTACTTTCTACATGTAGGTGTGATTTCTTCTCCTACACAGCAGCATAGTAGTTCCACTTCTGAATGAAGCCTGTAATTCCAGTCTTATCTTGGTGATGCATTCATGGCTATACTTCACAGACTTTTTGCAGATAAGTACGAGACATGGAGACGGACTGCTTTAATCCTCTCACCATGTGACACTGCACTCAGTTCTATTTCTGCATTTATTTGGTACCACAACAACAAGTGTCACCCTGCCCCCAAAAATAATAAACTAAACAAATAAAAAAATAATTGGTAGTAATATGTATTGGACTGGATCTTCCAAATGTGAAGACATTTAGGGGAGATGTCTCTCTAAATGGCAGTCTCACTGAGAGCTTAGTAGGGGCTCAGGTTGATATACCTGATTCACAATCTGAAGGCTTTTAAATCACAGCAAGGCTACAACGAACTGACAGCTTTGCTGATCTAAAATAATACAGCACAACATGTGAAAACGATCAGTAGATCAGCGTCCTCCTGTTCCCCTCTAGCTTAGGGTGGATTTTCTGGATCAAAGAGGGTCATGACCAAAGTCCACTGTGCTGATCCTGGGACTGCCAGGGATGCCGGAGCTGCTTCATTATTTATTGGGAGTATTTGTATAGTTTGGATTGTATGCAGAATTTTGCATTTTCAGCTTGAGTGCTCTGACCCAAAGGTCATTAATTAGTACCAAATAGCATAGAGCTCTCCAGGGAAAGTCTTGAAAGTTATTTGAAGATTTTACTAAAAAATATTACCCAGAAAATAAAGCATTTTTGCTTTTATGTAGCCTCTTAAAATATCTTTTATATGTTCCTTCTGTTTCAACTGTATCCGGCTCTTTAAATGGTTTTGCATTGCTCAAAGCTCCCCTTCTTGTTGGGGACACAGGGTTTTCTTTACATCTAAGGCGAGGTCCAAGCCATAAGACAAATTAGTAGGTTAAAGTGCTTCTCTATCATGTCAATCATGTGTTTGTGTCTATCTCCTGTGTCAATAGCAGTTGTGTTGTGAAAAGGCACAAAGAAGCAGACAAAAGGGTTTCGTTTGGCGTAGCTAGCAGACAGCAGAATTGATCTGAAGTTTGGTCCAATAAGCTTATTAGGGGAGTTGGGTCACACCATGCCTTATCAATGGTGGACTCAGTGGACTGCACATACAGTACACACACATACAAACACACACACTCACACACTGAGTTGCTCTCAGCAGCCTGGGAGAAGAGATAAGAAGGAGCTCAAGCTGGCAAACAATAGAGGACTGTGTCTGTCTACTCATAGGTGCTTTGAAGAGGCACACACACACACACACACACACACATGCAGTGAGAACATAAGATTAACGAGTGAAATCATTGTCAATATCCTGTCACATCATCAAGGCCCAGAGTGACGGGATGGTTCCTACTTAGATGTGTCACAACACTGATTTAATAAGACACACCCATAAAAACACACATATACACACACATTCATGCAGTTAGCTCCTCACATAGCACTTTCTCTTGAGGAGAAAGTGTTACATCAACCAGGAGACACATTCATCCGCAGAGTGCCCCATCACTATCAGAACGCCTCCTTCCCACTCTTTAGCTTATTGCCTCCTTCCCTCTAATGTGCATCTGGCTCTCTAAGTAGCTCTTAGGCGCATTAATGATGGTTTGTGTTTCCACCTCTGCTCATATTGAAAGATGAGGAGGATGGAAAAGTGCAGTTTTGGCTATGCTGTTGACTTAGATGCCTCTTGGTCTAGAAAGCTGTCTAAACTCCAAAGCAATTACAATAAGTTCAGAAGAACGTCTTTCAAAATTAATGAAACACTGGCTGGTTCCAAAAAGACGCATTTAAGTGTACAAGTACTACAATATTTTATCACTCTGATCGTATGTATTATGCCTCTGTTGATAGCCATGGCTGTAACATAATGTTTTTGGGTTATCGTGAACACAATAACTGAAGAACGTCTGGAGTGAATTTCTTCAAATTTGGGACAAACTTGAACTCAAGGATGAACTTTAGTTAGATTTTGTGGTCAAAGTTAAAGACACAAAACCCACTTTTGGCCTGGCCCATAACTCAAGACTTTGTACAGAAGTTATTAATTTCACATAAATGTCTAACAGGATAAAGTGATGAAGTCATGACATTTTATATCAACAAGGTCAAAGGTCAACTTCACTGTAACGTCTTAATGTTCTTCAAAAAATGCCTTAAAAGTCTTCCCCACATATATTATGAGTCTGGACTGACATGGATGTAAACTGCAATCTAACTGGCGCAACAAGGCATAAACTGCAAGTGATAATTCTTGTTTTCTATCAGTTTTGAGTTGCTTCCATACCATCTTTTCTTTACCTTGCTTGCTCCCTTGTCTCTCTCCAGCGGAGGGACTTTTGCTCTGTCTATTTTAATTCGGTCTCTGTACTATTATCTCTTAGCCTCACCCTTCTCATTCTCTACATATCGCTCTCCCGCTTTTGTCAGAGAGAAATGACCCTTCCGTTGAAGACATTGGTAGATAGAGTGATAGCGCAGCATGTCTGCCTCTTGCAGACTATTCTGTTATTTTTTTTCCATTTCCTTGCAAGCTATAATGGGATGCAGAAATAGATGTATTTGGAGATGAGGAGAACGCATTACCGCAGGCAAATACAGTGACAGACAGACAGTGTGTTGGAATAAAGATAAGCTGCAGAATGGATCTGCTTCTCCTAATGGCTCCATGACAACAACGTAAAAAGAAGTGTTAGACACAACGTCTCTGTATATTGTATAATTTCACAAGTAAAGAAGACAGCCTTGTAGCACTTTGAATATTAATATATAAAATCAGTTTAGTTGAGCTCAGGAGAAAACTTCTTTTATTGTAAATGTCCAGTAACACCATCTATCACTTTTTAAATTTGTTGACACTGAGCATTGTAATGCCTTGAGGAACAAAAAAAACCTGATTGTGTATTAGATGAAACAATCAATAGACCCTTAATTCAGATAAAGAAATCAAATCTGTTTTTTTTTTATTGTGCCTCTCTCAACAGAACGATCAAGGTGGAGGTGTACGACTGGGACAGAGATGGCAGGTAAGTCCTCTCATTCATATGCCTTCTTATATTGTTGTTATTGTAATTGAATTATAAAACAACGCTGTAATTTACAGCCTGAAAACACATATTATAATACTCTCCCAGCTCAGTTATTTAATAATTGTTCTATAACTGATCTGACAAATTCTGGCGTTCCAGTCTTGTCTTTGTTTGACTTGTTCTGAACATTTTCATTGGGTTCCTCATCCCTCATGGTTGCTCTTTTACCTCAGAAGTATTAGAAAAGCTTTAGGCTGCAACTGTTCAGACAGACAACAGAGCTGAATTTTAAAAACAAATGGCTACCTCGTTAAAAGACCACTGCAGTTAAGGCGTGGGTGATGCCACAAACTTTTGTTCTGATCTAATGCCAAGTCATTCCAGGGCCAGAATAACAGAGCTCAATGTCAATACTTCAGTATTGCCTCTGGAGGTGTCAGTGGTATCAGTGCTTATTAATGTGAGTGTTTCAGAGCTCATTTAGCAATATCCTTTATACAATCATGTGTTTCACAAAGAAGAAAAAACTGGTGGACCTCACCTCATCCTTGCTTGTGAATGACTTGATGCCAGCAACATGTTTCAAACTTGTTTGAAACATGTTGCTGACATCAAATTCAGAATAAGCATATTTTTACAAAAATCAGTGAAGTGAGGTAAAACATTAAATATATTGTCTTTGTACTGTTTTTATTTGAGTATATCTCAAATTAGATAAGTAAATTATCACATTCTGTTTAAATGATGTTTTAACAGTGTCCCAACTGTTTTTTTGAATGGGGATTGCAAATTAGAAGCACTGTTTCGATGCAGGGCAGTTGCCTAGTCTGTACACAAAACATAACATACAGTCATGTTTATAACATTTGTTATAAACATCTGTGCAGTATTGGGCATCTGATGAGTCTTTAGGCTTGATCTTTAACTCCAACTGGACCTCCTGGATCATATTTTCATTGTCTTGATAACTGCAGCAATTCCCTTTGCATTTTTTCATAGTAGCAGGGCTGTTTTCGGGCTGAACGCCCACATAGTTTAACAAAAGTAATGGTCAGTCAAATGACAGATTGGTTTGTAGACAGACAAAGTTTTAGTTCTTAGTCTCTGTTCTGTTTGTTAAGGCAATCTTTAAACTGTTACTGAGCTCGGTTATAATATTGTGATGACAGCAGGTTGTTGATCTGATAACCTCAGTTCTTGTAAACAATGATAAATGAGCAGCAATGCATTTCATTATTACTTCTTATCTTGATTACGTTAACATTCAGCACATGACAGCTTCCTGTGTACACCTTATCTAATTCACGCCACACATAATTAACACTAGTCTATGTTTCCAGTAGGTAAGGAAGCTGGGTGCAGGATCTTCACAGATTGACTGCTTAATGATGATCTGGATTCTGGCTGCTGACATTGTGACACTTGTCAAGCTTTAGTTGAAATGGGAGTTGTTCCTTTATTTCTTATACTTTGCAATCTATTCAGTGTTGCTCTCAATCTGACAAGGAACACAGTGACATTTTGGTGTAATGTTTTTTTAATGGGACTGAGAAATTCTAATATTTAACAAGCTGTTTGGCTGAAATGAGTTTTTTTTTTTTCTTAACTACTGTCACTGTACCTGAAATTGTCGGGTGTCTTCTTTTCTCACGTTTCATACTACACTTTCATACTTTCATTCTCAAGTTTCATCTCTTCAGTTTGCTTTGAAAAATCACACATTGACAAGACTTAGGTAATAAAATGAAATGTATCCTCAAACACAACCTTTTTTCAATATATTCTCTTTGTTCTTGTTCTGTGTTTTCCTCACTTTGCTCTGTAGTCATGACTTTATCGGAGAGTTCAGCACCAGCTACAGAGAACTGTCCAGAGGGCAGAGCCAGTTCAACGTCTACGAGGTGAGTTTGTGTGTATCTGTGTGTGAGCTTGCATGTACGTGTGTACGTACCATATTTTTTTCAAATTTGTTATTCAGCTAAAGACAGCTTTCAAGGACTTGAAACAAAAAAATAGCTGTATTAACAGCATTTCAAGTTGAAATATGCTGCTTTAGCTTGAGGCAGTAGAAGCAAAAGTGGAAAAATACATTTTGGATCATTTCATGTTTCTTTGATAAAGTCACGTCCCATACCAGAACAAACCAGATGCTTTAATGTGAGACTTCAGAGCAATGGTTTTAATGTGGTTCTTTATAAATCCAGTTGGATTAGGGATAGAAATCTGTTATCATGTCTTTATAAAACATATGTAGCCGCCTGTATGACCAGCGCTAAACGAGAGTAAACAAGTAAATGTACCACGTACAAGAGGCTTCAAAAAGTACTCACATTTATCTTTGCACACTTACAACATAGTCTAACTTATAATGGAGTTTTCAAATCAGTGCAGCAGAACCAGTCTTCTGTTCCATTCATTTCTGTTCCTTGTAAAAACCTGGTGCCTACATTACCCACAATGCAACTCAACCACAGGCAGCACAGTTAGAGATACGGCTGTGTTATGCTACTAGCAGCTAACATAGCCTTGAGCTGCTAGCATCAAGCAGAGATAATGAGCGGCCTACAGAGGTCTGCTGACCTCCACACTCACATTTTTAAACTCGTAGTCTTCAGCCACAACGGATGCTGACTCAAGTGACATCATTTTTGGACAGTGTATTGCAAGATTGTAAAGAAGTGAAATATGTTATATGACAGATAAGTTCAGTAACAACATTTTTATTACTTAGCAGTTACGTTAATTAATAACAATTCCTTATTATGTTAATTGAAAACCTAATTTGGTCAGCATTCCTTCAAAATGTATTTGCTGTTGCAAATTAGTTGTATATAAAGATAATTTCTAGGAGACAAAGATAACAGAAGACACTTCAAAATCAGATTTGACCGTCCAGAGCAGACTCTCTAAACTTAATATGAATACAACCTAGATTTGCCAAAAACAGAGTTGGCCTGGCAGTCTTGATCAGGCCTCTGTTTATACCAACAATATCTTAAAATCCACTGAACAGATAAGGTTTTAAATATATACAATTTTCAAACCATCATGGCACAGGGACTGTTTATCCCACTGTGCATCATTTCCCTCCCTCACTTTCTCTCTCATGCACACACACACACACTGACAGTTATGATGGATCGCTGGCTTATCTTCACCCAGGAAGAGTCAACACTTCTTGATTAACAGGGTACCACATAGAGAGGAGAGCACACAGGGGACTGTCATTTTAAACAGCTGCTGTTTGCCTAATAGCACTCAGATGTGCACACACATTAAGGTGTACACGCAGGCACATAGAGAAGTTCATGAGGAACAGCAGACAGGTAGAAACGCAGACACACACAGAGTCATTTTGTGATTTCTAGCCTGTTCTTTGACCCTGGATGTCCCTCATCTTGTAGCTGGCAGTTAGAGAGAGGATGGCTTTGCATTGTTAAAGGTGCTCAATTTGTGTGTGTGTATGTGTGTGTTGTTGAAGCCACGTTTCAATCACTGCACCTCAGCTCCAGAGGCAAATGTGTCCTTGTGTGTACCGATTGCAATGTGAACCAAGGAGAAATGCATAAATCCACACATTTGTATGTTGTTTCCCTGAGGTCCTCTCTCTGTTTAACCTTGGCCCAGTTTAATCAGACCATAAAGCTCTGACTTAAAAGCTCTGATGCAGTGTTTGGGATTCAGAAGGTGTTTCATGACTGTGTCTGGCTGGTCCCCACATCACAGGAGCAATTGTATTTTTAAATACTCTTGGGTCTCAACATGAGAGACTAAATGAATTGAGGCTGAAAAAGTATATTTTGTACTCTGTTCACAAAATCAACTCAAGCAGTAAGTAAAGCTGGTTTAGATGCATTAGATTCTTAATTTATCCAAACAAGGTTAGCTGTACGCTCACTTTGTGTCCTGTTACATATTCATGAAGTTTCACCACGCAGGTCATTATCCAACTCTGGATTTAGCTGCTCCTCAGGCTGAATTGTACTTTAAGTGCGTTGCTCAAAGGGTAAGAGTATAATAAGAGTATACTCAAAAGAGTATTTGATGGAGAGTGAGAGGGAGGTGTACAAACTATACTGTATATGACTTCAGTTACCCCACATATATATCACGTGTTCCACTTTGGTGCAACAAATTTACTGTAAATCTTTGGCATATTACTGGAGTATGAAAAGCGTATAATAATAAAACAAAAAAGTCATAAATTAGGTATTTTTTGATTGATTGATTGATTGATGTATTCATTGTTAGTAGTATGAAACTTTGCTTTCTGTAATTAATAAGAGAAATCAAAAAGAATACACATTAAAGTCATTACTTAAATGTAAATGAGTTACCACAGACTCAGTCCACAGTTCCCCTCAACTCTTCGTAGCATTTTTGTGCCTTTCAGCCCATTGTTTCGGTTTACAGCCCACAACTGTTATGTTTTGGTTCCTTTTCATTGCTGTCATTAGTGTTGTTTTGAAAACAGTAACTTTGCTCAGTGAAAAAGCACTAACGCACTCTATGCTGTCAGCCGATCACCAAGTACACACAAGGTTAGCTGTTAGCTAACATTGCTGAACATTGTGGAGCATTTTGCCGCTGACGTGGCAGATGTTTCCTTCAGGAGGGACTTTGAAGACCAAAACAAAGTTTAAAGAAAGGCTAAAAGGAGACTGAACATTAGACTTACCTTAAGGAGGTGTCCAAGAACAGAGTTCCAGATGAGTGCTAATGTTGCTCCATTTCTTCTGGATGTGTAAATAGGCAACTGTTTGCTAAGAAGTTCTCCATATCAACTTAAAAGGTGACACTTTATTTTGTGTTTTCGGTATCTTTCCACAAGTGGCCAGAAAAGCAGCTGTTGTCTCATCTTAAAAGAATTAGAGTGGTGATAATTCTGAACCCAAATGATGAATGAATTAACGAAGTAATTATTGAATGAATAGATGTTGAAATCACAAGAGAGAACCCTTTCTTTTTTAGGTGGTAAATCTAAAGAAGAAAGGGAAGAAGAAAAAATACCTCAACTCTGGAACGGTGAGAAAATATCCTGAATGGCCTAGATTTGAAATGCATTACTATACAATTGTAGATACAGCTGGGTACCTGTTTCTTACTGCTTAGTGCTTCATTTTATAATTGAACATGTTGTGGTATTTATTGTGTCAGAGAGAATTAGAAACTGCATTTGTCCCATCATAGACAACACTTGAAAGTCATTATCATTGGCACAAAGCTGACTGTGGCCCTATCTCTAACAGGTAACGCTGCTGTCATTCCTGGTGGACATTGAAGTCACCTTCCTGGACTACATCAAAGGAGGGTAAGTCAATGACCAAACATTCATTGAACACACACTGAGAGATGGGGGTTGTTGTCCTTTAATGAGAAGTGGCATGCTGAGTGTGCCGCTCCCCGTCTCAATAACGACCCCATCATGACTCCGTGTCTGCAATATGCCAAAGATAATGATCTCTGAGTGTGAGTGAATCACATGGAAAAGTGTACATTTGCATGTGAGAGAAGGACAGTGAAAGGTGGAGAGAGAGAGACTGGCAGATGGACCGACCTGAAGTCAACTACACATCGCTCAGACTGAGTGTGTGCGTGTGTGTCCGTGTGTGTAATCTTGTATTGTGTTTCAGCTCTTGCCTATGCCATGTGCTTGTATGTGTGTCTACTTATGTGTGCTTGTGCACGCATGTTGCTCAGGAGGGTTGACTGTGTGCAACCAGGCATGGTGCGAATCCTCGCCTACACACTCTGCCTTCATTAGACTCACAGAGGGGGAGACTGTCAAGGGAGAGAAAGGAGTGTGTGTGTGTGTGTGTGTGTGTGTGTGTGTGTGTGTGTGTGTGTGTGTGTGTGTGTGTGTGTGCGTGTGTGCGTGTGTGCGTGCGTGTGTGCGTGCAACTTTGGGGGGAAAAAACTCCATTTTAGTCCTCTGTTCCTGCTGCCCTTGTAGCTGTGTTTTTCAGTTGTCAAGAAAAGTCAGCCGGCATTCAAAGGATTTTTAAAAAGTGAAGTTTTTACCTGATTTTGAGAGTGAAAAAAATCCATAACTGCTGTGAAAGTATAAGCTTGTTCCCTCTGTGACAAAGTCATAAGCAAACAACACAATCTATTTTCTGACCTGCTTTTTCTTTTCATTGCTGTTGCTTATTTCTGGAGGATTTCAGAAGAAGTCACACACAGCTCAGAGCAGAAGGGTAAAAAGCCGGCCAAAAATTGCTTGAGCCAATGAGAGGATTATCCAGGAAGCCAACACTTGCAGCGCAAGACTGTCTTCTCCTTGCACCACAAATGATTAAAAGGACTGTGTCTGTAAAAAGTTTGCCTTTAACTGATAAAATGATTAGCTGGATGACCAGTTTTGCAGATACATCTAAATCTCCATTCCCTCTCAAGATAATTAGCTTGGCAGAGCCTGACCAAAGCACAAATAAGAATTAGTCTGGAACCTCTCACAGGGTGTTGTCAATGGACACATACCAAAATGCCTCTCAAAGCAATTGGATAGACCTACAACCAGTCAGAGAAAGAAATGTGTGACATAGTGCTGAACGACAGGAAAATGGAAACACGCTAAATGTGCAGAGATGAGCCGTGATGGTGTGGCATCAGTATGTCTGTGAAAATACATACATATAATACATCCTGACAATATTTTAGTGTCCAAGTGACTTTAGGTACAAAAAGTTTTGTTATTGGTCCTGTAGCTGCACAACACACGCTGCAAATGCTGCAACGTCATCTTGAGGGCAACTGTGCCAGTCAAAGTATGTCCACTAAAAGCTGTTTTGCCACGGAAAGACTGAGATTATTTTTGTAAGTGTCTGACAACAATACAACAAGAATCTCTCCTGAGATAGACCTCTTTGTTAAAGAAAAAGATTCTTTTTGTGAACCAGAAAGGCTGTTACATCGCCCTCCTCAAAGCCACCAGACTCCATTGATAAAAACAGCTATTTTACCTGGCAGATCATCGTAAAACACACCGCATTCAAACTTGATCAAACAAAATAAAACTCTGGTTTCACCAACTCTGGTTTAGTCGAAATAAACTCTGAAGTCACCCAATGAGTAGTGAAAATGTTCTGGGTTTGTGATTTTCTCTGATGCCAGACCTCCCTCTCACAGTCATCTTGGTTGTTTTTTTAATATCAAACCCACTCCATATTAGATAAATGGTTGTGATTGGCCTGACAAGAACTCAGATGAATAGGAAATCTGTATGAACAGAAGGGGTATCATACACATCTGCCCAATAAAACATGCGCTTGCCCATTCCTCTAGTTTCAAGCCTACAAGAAAATGACTTTAATCAGATATTTGGATCCAAAGCCAAAAAGGTTGACTGTAACTGGACTTGACAAGAGTTAAAAATGAAAGAAAAAGTGTGATATCTTCTGAATTATTTATCAGACCACTCAATAACTGTTTGAATTCAACACATATATGTTCCCTGTACATGTTATCATGTTTTTCTGCATTGCCCAAGGCCTGAATGTAATGAAAACACTAATTAATATACAGAACCACAACCACAACTCCATAGGGCCTCCACCTACAAGACCCCCAATTTCTCCTCTCAGTTCTAAGGCTGCTCTGAGTCTCTGCTTGAACTCAACCTACACCTGTTATCAAACACACGCATACAGGAACATGAAACAAAGTGTGACAGTATAATGTACATACAGTATATGTGACAGTACAGTTATGTTAAGGCAATTATTACTGTATTCATCTTTCTCTAATAATATTCAAAGACATGTTTAAAATGTGGTAACCTTAGTGAATATTAAGTCACAAAACTACATTCTGACACAGGAAACATTAAAGTAATATAAAGCTTTTGGTGGCTCCAAAGGAAGCTGCATGTAAGCTGATAAATTGCCTCCCGTGATGTCACTCAATGGTAGTTGCATTGTGGGTAATGTAGG
The DNA here is from genome assembly GCF_040436345.1 of Pagrus major. Taxonomy (NCBI): domain Eukaryota; kingdom Metazoa; phylum Chordata; class Actinopteri; order Spariformes; family Sparidae; genus Pagrus; species Pagrus major. Next base: position 9,890,470 of record NC_133228.1, read on the forward strand.
CACCAGGTTTTGATGCGGAAGAAGAATGTGTGCAATAAAAAAAGAAAATATCTCTCTTGCTGGTATTCAACAATGTTATAGAAGTGCAGTGCTAACCCAGTGGACTGCTTTTCAATACCTGGCGCCTGCATTAGCCAAAATGCAAATTGTCCACTGTGTGACATCACTGGAGGATTTTTATGAGATTACCTGCAGCTTCCTCTGGAGCCATTAAAGGCTCAATACTACCTTTTTCACATAAAACTGTAAACACACTTTAATATGTAAAATTAGTGGAGTTACCATTTAAGAGCTATGTGCAGAACGAGCAGTTATCATACTGAGAAAAAGTTTGTTCAGTAAATATGCAAATAGTTTGAACCCTCACTACAATAAATCCTCCGGTAAACCCTCAAGCATATTGCTGAAATAGTTTTTTTTAGTTTTTAAACTACAGGGGATGTTTGTGCCCCCCAGGTTGTTTATTTTAATCCACAGCTTTTGTAGCACTCATAAGGCAGTGGAAAAAATTGCTTTGTGACTAACACCGATCAATATGTTATTGATTCATAGGGCATTAGTAATGCTTGTTATGTATGCTGGATTATGTATTGGATGGAGCTCCTGTATATGTTTAAACAGATGGAAATGAAACAAAACACAACTTGGCAACAAGACTTTCATGTTTGTATATTGATGAATGTTATAGTGCAATTTGCCGAATGACAGCATGTGTGAGAGTTGGCTTTGAAATGCAATGTGTGTATCTTCACCACGTGTTCTGGCATATGTTTCCTCACTCTGTCGCTAGCTGCTAATGGTGAATTCCCATCTTTGAGTCCCCTTGCACATACAGACACCGTTCTCAGAGAGCACTTTGAAACTCTCAGGAAGAGGCTGTTCTTTTTTTTTTCTTTTTTTTGCCGGTGCTTTGGGAGTGTGAGCCGGGTGCTGTAACACGCCTGTGTGGCTAAATGAAGTGCCAAGTGCTGTCTCACTGTTTGAAACCTAAATGGACTGTAATGGTCCAGTTGCACTCACTCCAATTGTATAATGGGCAGACTGTGTACTTGTGCGCCGACACACTGATGCATGCACTCACACACAAAAAATGCAAACACACACCCCCTTAGGTAACTTTCTCATTTCCCTGAAATCCCTTGTTGAAGTGTCTACATAGGTGTTTTGTCAGTTTGCCAGTCAGCTAGTTCCATTTCCTGGTATGATTTCCTCTCGGCTCTCCTCTCTTCTTCTCTCCTCCCCACTGCATCTCTTATCGGCTGATTGACAGCTCTTTTTGCAGCTTCAACCCAATCAGCTAATTGTTCCTTTGGACCTAATTAGGAACATGATACGCTGGCAGCATTAGCATAAATGACTGATTTGAGAAGCCAGAGCATCGCTGCTCTTATTCTTTTCACTGTCTGTGATAATGCATTAGTACCACCCATGGACTTCAACAAAGAGGCCTCTATTCATGAGCAGGAGGGTAAAAATGAAGAATTGCAGGCTATATCTTTCATTTTGAATTGCGTCTTTGAAGGCAGTCCTGTCACTCATAGTGACAGATATTGTTTCCTCTTGTTTTGGTTTGTGAATTGAGTATTGGAACCAGAATAGAAGCAGGAGGGAAGTCTGCTTGTATTGAAATCATTCTGAGAGGTTATCATTAGATAGAGGAGCACACACAAAGATTTGTAAAAAAAAGAAATGAAATCTTTGAAAGGAACGCAGGCATTTTACTTTGTGTGGTATATTGCCAGCATAAATGTATAGGTTTTTTTGAGTTAATGCAGGTATGAGCTGTTCATCTCTCTCCTCCTCGCCTCTTCTTTCCTTCCAGATGGATACTGTCCAACCAGCAACATCTGTTTGCATATCATCAGGAGGGGTCACATCGCACAACCTCTGCTGCTGTTTTTAGGCCACTCAGTGCACTCATGCATATGTTTCCCTCTGGCACTTAAATATAAGAGGAAAGGAGACTTCTGGTGAACACTGAAACACTTCCTGTCTTAAATAGAACACTTTTACTTTAAAACAAACACTTCCTTTACAGGGTACACAGCCCATTGAGACTGGCTGTCAGGACAATAATGTAGGTTTTCAGTGATTTCCCTTAATACTCATATACTTGGAAAAAAAAAAAAAAAGATTTTGAAACTGGTCTGGAATCTTCAGGTCAAAGTATGGTCCTTCTTGACTTCCCGACAGAAATTTTAAAGTTAAAGAGTAGTTGTGACTATTGACTTCATAACTGCCAGAATGTATAGGTCACTTGAGAACTCTGAAGGAAGTCTTTGTGTTAAAAGTGAAATATTTTACTTAAGTGACCAATAATGGACATTTACTGTTATTGTAACTGTGAAAAATTCTGACCTTGGCCACTCTGAGCGGTTGCATAGACTATAAAGAATTGTTTAAAAAGATATTTCTGAAAGATACTATAATCACAGAAATATTTAACATGTTTCTGGAGATTTTAAGAGTAATTCAACACACTCTTCTTTCTGCTGATCGCCAGTGATATAAATTCTCACTTTGCTGCTGTGATTTAAAGGTGGATGTGGTTACAACAAGCCACATTCCGGACCACACCTATCAGCGATGCGAGCTATGATCAGAGATAAAACAAGAAAGAATGAACAGAGGAAGATAAAAAACATTAAAACATCAAAACATGGTATGGTACAAGTATTTTTTCTGTAAAATATGGCTAGATGTTATTCATCATGTTTCCTCTTCCAGAACTGAAAGTTTCCTTGAGCATCTCACTGGTGGAGATAATCATTTTATAGTCTAGACATGAGATGCTTTGAACATTTAGGAGAGACACCAGCATCCAGCCTGTTCTGTCTGCAGGAAAGCTGATTTGAATGTAGTGCGCGACCTCCTCATCAGTCCGACTCCCGCTGCGTGATATTTTGTCATATTGGTTCCTTGCTGAGTCACTGTGGGCTTTCACAGCAGGGGAAGATCAGTGAGTGACAGAAAACCAGCTGGTAAAGGGGCATCCCCTTGTCACCCCAAACACATTATCATATACAGTACATGCTTAACACAGAGGCTTACACACACTGTTCAAAATGGGCAGCCATGTTGTTTTATCACAGTCCTACAAGATACTATGTGCTTTCTATCCACCTCACCGTTTACTGTCCAAGCAGAGATTAACACAACAGATCAGAACACCAGATTTAAAGAATAAGACAGGGTATACATTACTTAGAAATGACTGTATCTATGGTCTCATCTATCATTTTAAGTCGGCCAAAACAGTGGTCTTTAGTGCAGCTTGTATGCAGACTTCAAAGTATGTTTGATTGCTTGTTTAATAAATTAAATATTGCTGAGCCAAACGTTTAGTACAACTTGCCAAGAGATGGATTGCAGCCATTTCAGGGGGGTTGGAATTAAAAAAGAAAAACATCATGGCACAGGGTTGGAGATGTTTTCCTGTACCTTCAGGACACAGAACGATAAGATTTGGTCTTTAAGGCAGGCTAAGCTCACATCAACCATGTGATGCTGTGGTTTAGGCCACTGCTTCTGAAAATTCCTTATCAGTCCTTCCAGAACATTCTGCTGCCTTTCTGGTTTATACCTGTTCTACAGCGATGATTTGCTGCAGATCTCATTTTGCTGCTCAGACGATTTTGTCTGTGTGTCCTACACTTAAGAAAAACATTCAGGTGTGATGTCATGCATTTATCTAGTCTGTGTCAGAGGCCAAAGTTGCACCCTTCTTCACCCCTGTCTTATCTGTTTTAGCATTCCTTCATCGTTCCCAAGTTGTTTGGCATGAGTGTTTTATGTTGAGCTTGCGTCACACTCTACATTTTTCCACCTCACAACCACATAAAGAAATGCAAGTCCTTATCTGACTGTTTTTATTGGATTGGATTTGATTGACTAATACCAAAAATCTATATAAACTAATGTTTGTATGTGCACAGAGCAACACACAGAACTTACTAATGATAGAACTACTATGCAGCTCTAACCATAGTGCTGCTGTAAGTACAAAGATTTTAATGTGATACAACAAAAGCATTTTGATAAGCGTTTTGTCTTTTTAAACACGGGAAAACCCGCTTACAACAGGCAATTATCTTTGTTCCCAGTGCCAGTATACAAGTTTGCCTCTGTTTTTTTTTCTGGTGTGTCATGATCGATGTCACAAACACGCCAGAAAACAAGGAAAAGTAGGAAGCAGCACGGAGACCAGTAACAATGTTACAGTTGTTAATTTGTATAGTGTTTAGACCAGTCTCTCTTTCAAACTCAATACCAATTGAACAATGTTAGAGTGCTGCTTGAATGGAGATGGATAAAAAACTATTACGAGGCAACGTCGCTAGAAAAGACAAAATTAGGTTCTACCCAGGTGTCATACTTACATCACAACCGATCAGAGATGGAGCAGCCGTGACTGCTGCAGAGTCCGTTGACGTGGGAATGAATGCTGATTGTACCCTTTCCCAATGGATACAAAAGCCAGATGTTAGTGGATGTTAGTGGGTTTTTTGTCCAGTGTAAAAGCGGTTTAAGACTAACTTTGGCAAGAATGTGTATGACAGCTGTTTTCATACACTTGTTGTGTTCAGGTTGTTAAAAAAAAATCTATGATCCAGGATATCACACTAAAACCAAAATGATGACTGAACCTCTCTGAACTTTTATCCACTTGTGTCTCCTGTTTGATTTCATTTTACATGTTACTTTTCAGTTCACTTTTTGAATAATAATTCTACTTACTTTTTAATCAAAACTTTAGATCATATAATATATTTTTATATTTAGGGTAATATAAGTAGATTGTACTATATATATATATATATATACATATATATGTGTGTGTGTGTGTGTATATATATATATATATATATACACACACACACACATATATATATTATGTAATATGTCTCAAGACAAGACTGTAGTGAGACAGCAGATTTAAAAAACTCATTAAAAAACAGATTGGCCAGTTGGATGACATCCAGAGCAAACATCACCAGGGAAAACTACAAGAGCCAAGAAACTGCCTCACTCAAGTTCTTGTATGATTAATGCAGAGGACAGAGTTGACCTTTTGGAGAATGTCCTGTGTTCTGATCTGGATATTAATATTCTCTATGTTTGGAGTGACGGTGTCAAACATGAGGGGTGATATTCACTTTGTAAAGCAAGAAACTCTGACATCGACTTTTGAATGTTTCTTGCTAATGACGATGGCTTTTAAAGCCTCAGCACAAAGTGCCACAGTCAAACTGCAGAGAATTGATGATCAATACAAGTCACTCAGCCATTCAAACCCACTGTTGAAAAGTATTCAGTCAATATTCTCTATTTTGGACCACCTTATGGTGTTGCCAATTCCTGCTTTTGTCATAATTTATTTATTGTCCGCCCCCCAATTCACCTCGTTTCCCCGGATATCCCTTCGCACTCATACAATAGGAGTTCTTCTCCCAAACTTTGTGTGTGTGCGTGACAGAGGAGATTGGGTGGGGGAGAAAGAGGACATGCATAATTTAGGCTGCTGGGCTGAAACTTGTCTGTGCCAGCATGGGGAACTGGACCAGAATTCACTCAGATCTCCTCGCTATGCTCTCTTGTCCTTGTAACTGTCCCCTAGAAAAGCTCATTTACTGGACTTTTCTTAGTGTTTTCATTTTTGTTGAGAAGAGGAACATCCTTATTAAACAAGGTGACTTTTATCAACAAAGTGATTTTGAATGTTATCTGGTGATGTTAAACATTTACTGTATATCTCTTAACAAGTTAAGAGTGAGTTTTCTTCACTAATGGAGGCACAATGCAATTTTTTGAGAGATGTAAAGTTGTGAAAGTTAACAAATGAGAAGTTAATGGTTGATATTAAATATCCAGCGAAAGATGCATTTCTCACAACACAACAGAGAAAAGTCTCAAAATAAGGAAAAATAAAGAAGGAACAGGGTGACAAGATGAAGGTCATTTTACCACGGCAAACAAAAAAAAATAGTTAAGCTTATTTTAGACAAGGTTACTGAAGCTCAGTTTAACAGCAACATTGCAAGACTCTGAGATCTATTTTGTATGTCAGCTGCTATGGCAAGTATAAAGATCAGAACGCTGGCTGATACTGTTGCTGCTGCCTGTTGGTAGCATTAGCTTTAGCTATTCCTGGCAGAAAAATGATGCCATACATTAAGAGGACTTATTCCACTAAGGTGTCAGTAAACGCAACACATTAGCCCACTGATAACTGTGCTATACAGTACAAGCTTAACAAGGTATTAAGAGCTGCCGATCAGCAACAATAACCTCGACAAAACGGCAGAGAGTCACTCCCAGTGAGACTCTCACAGGGGCATACCAAATGTGCTTCTAGTGACAGTCATAGCTCCATCAGACTCTGTCTTCCCAGTAGAGACACAGAGACTCTGACAGTAGCTTCTCAAGCTACTTGGCTCTCAATACCAGCTCTACTGTCCATTCCACTAAGTGGTGGTCACTTGGTATGCCCACAGCCAGGAGGACAGGCTTCACACAGTCATTGCTCCTTGCTTGGCATTTGCTTTGATAGAGGGTTCTTGAAAAAAATTAGGGTATAGTTACACTTCAAGTTCAATTTGTCGGCCCAATTTTTCAAGCTGCTACTCTACTTATACTACTACTCTATATTGATATTCTAACATAAGAGGGCAGCTCAAACATGTTGACCCTCTGGTTGGCCAAGTGCCTGCGCTACACATGGCTGCAGAGGTGACGAATATGATGTGCTCCTGGCTGTTTGACTGTCTGAATACAGATGTGTGTAAGGTAGACAGTGTGTGTTTACATGTGGCAGAGGGTGAGGATTGGTGTGAAAGAGCTGTGACAAGCTGACAGAGTGCTTAACCACATCCTGTTCCTGCAGGTTAACAAGAGATGTTGTGATGTGGAGAGACATGCCACTTTCTCTTGCAGGGTGCTGTGGTTTGTTGTTTGTCTTTTTTCATCTCTCTTTGGTAACGCTTCTTTTTTATTATCTCTATCTTTGACATGAATGACATGAATAATGTGTT